>NW_026114610.1:717953-854367 GCF_025201925.1 Gopherus flavomarginatus | reverse complement strand
GGTGGTTCCGGGAACGCGAGAGCAAACCGCGGCGAAGCTGGTCTCCTTTCCCGGTTTGCTCTCTCTTCCCGGAACCACCCAGCAAACTCAGGGAAGGAGACCTGCTTGCTCGGGGTTAGGGAACGCGAGAGCAAACCGGGAAAGGAGACCAGCTTCGCCGCGGTTTGCTCTCGCGTTCCCCGAACCCCCCTGAAGCCGCCCAACAGCGCTGCAGTGTGGCCACATCTAACACCACTTGCAGCGCTGGTTGCTGTAAGTGTGGCCACTCTGCAGCGCTGGCCCTATACAGCTGTACTAATACAGCTGTAAAACCAGCGCTGCAAAAATTTAGATGTAGACATGGCCTGAGACAACTGAACTTATTCTCAACCATCACAGGCTGAAAGGCACCTTCTGTCTGCTCCACAGACACAGAAGAGCCAGAGACACATTCTCCTTCCAGACACACAGCTTGGGATTTCCTTTCCTTTGTCCCAGCACACAGGGCTGTTCATAGACAACGCTTGGAGACTGAGGTAGCTTCCTCCACAGGCAAGTCAATACCCCTGACAGACACAGGCACATTTCCTTCACTGTCACATTTTTCCACACAGGAAACAGGTAAGGGATAGGGGACACTCATTTTCCACTATTTCTGCATTCCCAAACTGCTGACCAGATAAAGCCATCAGCTCACAAGGCTGCCTAGGCTCCTCCAAACCTTCTCTAACCAGGCACATTGCCACTTCAACAGATAAGCTGCTGCTTTTTTCACTACACTGAGCTACTGAGCTACTTCCAGCAAATCACAGTTACATTTCAGGTCACTTTTACAAGCTGCACTAGCCACCAATCCAATTACCCATTACACATCTACCCTTTCCTTCCTCAGTTAGAGTTTCCATCTGACCATTTACTTGAATCTGCTCCTGAGAAACGTCTCCCTCCCCGATGAGATCTTTTTGCTCTTGATTTAACTCCAGATTTCACTTCTGAGACATCAGACAGACATTCAGAAACTTCATTCCCAGACACACTGCTTTCTTGAACAGACAAACAGCTATTACCCACCAGGTTAGACTCCCCCTCTCCCTGACTATAGCAAAACTGGTTAAACACAGAAAACTGCTCTGAGTAATACCAAATATCAACATAGTTATAAGCTGGATTTTCAAGAGGATACAGTTTCTGCTGTTCTTTTTTGCTTCTTTGACTTGGAGCTGAAGTCTGGCAGTTTCTTGTTGCATCTTGTAAGTCTCCTCTTCTAGGTCTTGTTGCCTCTGTCGAGCTTTCTCCTCGGCAGCCAGTAATTTCAGACGCCCTTACGAGCTTTTCTTCTCTCTCATCAGCCTCCTCCTTTCTTTCAGCAGCTTCTTCCTCCAGCTGGGCCAAGGCTTCCTTCTCTTCCGTTTGAATTTCTGCAAGTTTTTGCTCATATTCAAACCGCAGGCCGTCCATCAGGGCTTGCAGTTTCATTGCTTTTGCAGATGCTTTCTGGCTCATGGTCACTGATCTTTAACCAACCAAACTCTCAATCCCAATTTTCAAATTTGGATAGCGTGGGGTTCTGACCCAAAGCCTAATTGACCTGTTCTGTGGATCCTTGCACGACTACGCCACTGTGACGGTGCTGCCGTGGGAGCCAGCTGAGGTCACTCCATCAGGGTGAACTGCAAACAAAAGGGGCAGACAAACCCAAATGCTGGTGGTTATTCCAATACTTAGATTTACCAAGCCAGCACAAAACAGCTTCTATAGTACCTCACTGGTTACTTAGAAGTCCAAACCATGCAGTTCCTTAAAGTGCCGCCTCAGGCCTCCGTCCAGACACACCTGTCAGATATGATGATGTAAGAGTTAATAGAACAAAAGTGATTCATATCTCTTTTGCCTGGAAAGGGTTAACAAGAACAGTGAGCCTGGCTGTCACCTGACCAGAGGACCAATCAGGGGGCAGGATACTTTCAAATCTTGAGGGAGGGAAGTTTTGTGTGTGCTGTTAGTGTTTGGTTCTTGTTCTCTCTGGGGTCTGAAAGGGATCAGACGTGCAACCAGGTTTCTCTCCAATCTCTCCGATACAGTCTCTTATATGTCCAGAATAGTGAGTACTAGGTAGATAAGGCGAGTTAGGCTTATGTTTGTTTTCTTTATTTGCAAATGTGTATTTGGCTGGAAGAGTTCAAATTTGTATTTTGCTGAAAGGATTTTAATTTGTACTTGTATACTTAGGCTGGGAGGGTATTCCCAGTGTCTATAGCTGAAAGACCCTGTAACATATTCCATCTTAAATTTACAAAGATAATTTTTACTGTTTTTCTTTCTTTAATTAAAAGCTTTTCTTGTTTAAGAACCTGATTATTTTTTTTATTCTGGTGTGAGACCCCAGGGGACGGGTCTGGATCCACCAGGGAATTGGTGGGGAGAAAGGAGGGAAGGGGGAGAGAAAGGTTAACTTTCTCTCTGTGTTAGGATTACCTTCTCTCTCAGGGAGAGTCTGTTAGGGGGAGAGAGAAGGAGGGGGGAAGGTGATTTTCCTCTCTGTTTTAAGATTCAAGGAGTTTGAATCACAGTGATCTTCCAGGGTAACCCAGGGAGGGAAGCCTGGGAGACGCAACGGGGGGAAAGGGTTTACTTTCCTTGTGTTAAGATCCAGAGGTCTGGGTCTTGGGGGTCCCCGGGCAAGGTTTTGGGGGGACCAGAGTGTACCAGGCACTGGAATTCCTGGTTGGTGGCAGCGCTACAAGTTCTAAGCTGGTAATTAAGCTTAGAGGAATTCATGCTGGTACCCCATCTTTTGGATGCTAAGGTTCAGAGTGAGGGTTTCTACCATGACAGTTGTTCATTCCCCACACTGACAATTCAGACAGTCCCTTTCCTATTCGAATCTCCACCATATCATTCCAATAGCTGGGGGCAGGATTTCTCTGGGGCACTGAAATGTTTCAGGGGGTTGATGCATGAATTAAGCCTTGCATTCCATCCCTGATGTTTCATGGACTGACAACAGCAGTGTAAAGAAAAAGCTGAGCCAATATCTCACTGTCAGAGGTGAAGGTGGCCAAGTCCCCTCTGTCTCACCATTGCCATTGCAGGAGAGAAGGGTTCACTGGAATTGAATGCCCTGGCTCAGACAAGAGATACAGGGAGGCTTTGCTGCTCATGGACCTGTGCAAAGGAAATTGTGTCTCTGTGTGAAACTGAGGAGGGAAATGAAATGTTCACATGGTGGCCCAATGCCTTAACGAATGTGGGTGAAGGACTCGGCTGGGAAATTATTTTACAGGAGTTCGTATCAATTTATTGCCCTGATTAAAAGCTATGGCTAAAAGGCAGCCACTGTTGTTAGTACTTGAACTGAGTGGTTATCAAGTCCATTGCCTTAACCAGGGGTAGTCGATTATTTTATCAAGATCCAAATTTCTTGGTCAAGATATAGTCAATGTCTAGACTCCAGAGAAAATAATACACCGATGATAATAAGAATTTAGAAATAATTTGCAGTCACTATGGGCATAACTATGATGATTGTCTTGTGTTTCACTCTTTATATCTGGCACCACTATCACCTTTCCCTTTAGCCTTGTAGTTTACCAAGGGTAAAACTAAACATCTCTTCAGATACAAGGGAGTGTTTGTGTTCATTCTTGTTAGCTACACAGGCGTTTGTTGTAGCTGCTTTCAATCCTCCGGTTCTGCCCTGAGAAGTAACATTTCAGGGTGTCACTGAACTGAAGGAGGGAAATCACTTTTTGACAGATTACGCCTCCTCTTAAAGGTGTTTGGCTGGCTGGTAGCCCTGGTTCCCAGGTCTCTCCTGAGGGAAGAAAGTTTCTGTGCAAAATACTAAAACTTTTAACAGAGAGGAGGGAAAAGCGATGGCCACATGATGGGGCCAGTATGTACCACAACATGGTTCTTTTATGTGGGATGACTCTGAACATTGACTGATCTTCACTCCCTTGGATTTGAAGAGATGTTTATTTGTGCACTTGGGAACCTATAAGGCTGAAGCAATTTTATGGATGGTGACACTACGATTGAAGAGTTTTTTAATGTTGTAGAAATTGTTAAAAACACTAAGCTTAAACTAGAACTGCCTGTTATTAAAGGCTGGTTTCCCCACGTCAGTTCCATAAGCTCTGCTAGAAACACCCTGGGTTCTCTCCTGCCTTGGTGGGAACTAGAGGGAATCGTCCCCTGCTGCCCTTGGCTCTAGGCTGATTTTTCTGGGGAGGGGACGTGGAATTGATTTGTTTGCTGTTGAGAAGGGTGCCAGACCAGTTCTCAGGGAACGAGAACTCCCAGCATCTTCCCAGCCCAACCCAGGCTGCTACCCTGTCCCAGCCTCTGTTACCTTGGGGGCCCTGCATGTTTGACTCTAGAGTAGGCTGGGAGCAGCAGCTGAGGCAGAGGACAGCCTGGGTGGGGCACATAAGAAGGAGTTTAACAAGCAAAAAAGGTAAAATGGCAGTGGAGTATTACCTTGGACTTGACGGCATTTCTCCATTGGTCTGTCTGCTTTGGGGCAGGGACAATAACACGTCCTGCTGCATTCGTTATTCAAAATGCAGTTTAGGATTTTCATTCTTACATATGATGCGCAGAGCAGGACTCAATCTTTGGCGTAAACTAAACTAGCTGCTCACAGATTCTGGCAGCCACAATGAGCATTTGGGTGAGAGCTCAGACCTGCCCCTGTCCCAGAGGGAGGGGGGTCATCTGTGTGGTGACTGGATCACTGATCTACCCCCTCCTAACTCCCAAACTTTCAGTAACTCTATTACCAGTGCCTGTGAGTGTTATTTAAACCATAAGAAAAACCCTACTGGGCTAGACCAAAGGCCCATCTAGCTCTGAATCTTGTCTTCTGACAGTAGCCAATACCAGGTGCCCCAACAACCAGTCAACAAGGCACCACTGTGAGTTGAACTCAGGATCTCCTGTTTACTGAGCAGGTGCTTTAAGCAGCTAAGCCATGGTGCCTGCTGTTATTTAAAGCAGCCTATCTGCCCACACCTGACTGTCTGCCAACCCCCACAGGGGCCGGACAAGCTTTGCTTGTGTTTGGATTCTGTAAAGCAGAGGAGCAGGTGACGTTTTACTCCCAAGGTTTGTGTGAGTGATTCTTTGGACAGATCTATGCTACAAAATTTGGTGGGTGTAACTACATTACACAGGGGTGTAAAAAATTCACACACACCCGGCAATGCAGTTATATCAACTGAATGCTGATGCAGATAGTGCTGTGTGAACAGGAGGGCTTCTCCCAGCAACACAGCTTGGGGAGGGGCTTGGTAGTGAAGACCCCAGGAGAAGGTGGCCCATGACTCTTGCATGTGGGAGCGGACGTGAGCGCTGAAGCTCCCTAGAAGCTAGTCCACCTCTTGTTGCTCCTCTCCTCCCCTGAGGCTCCTTGCTGCTGCTCTTGCCTCTACACCTTCTGCCCCAAGTCTGCCCACCACCCACACGTCTCTGCCCTCACCCCTGAGACCTGCTCCGCCCACAATCCACACCTCTTTGTCCCCTGTCCTGTCCACCACCCACACCTCTCTGCCCCTCCTGTGCACACATCCTGCCTGCCACCCACACCTCTCTGCCCCTCCCTGAGACCTGCTCTGCCCACCACCCACACCTCTCTGCCCCTCCCCTGCCCAGCCCAGCCCAGCCCACTGCTTGCACCTCTCTGCCCCTCCCCTGAGACCCGCGGTGCCCACCTCTTTCTTCATGCTGCTGTTGTTATTCCATAACACATCAGGATGGAATAAAAGCTGAGTTTACTCCAGGGTGAGGAAGAAAGAGCCACCAACCCCTGGCAAAGCCTCAGGCTCAGAGAAAACCTGCCCCCTCTATCGCAATCACTGAGTGCTGGGGATATGATGGTGTCAGGGACTCTAACCCAGACGGCAAAGTTCGTTGTCTGACCGCGAGAGAGACAGGCAACACCCAAGGTCTATCAAAAGCTCTTTATTGCAAGTGCACGCATCAATAGAGAGCAGCTCGTCTCCAGAGAGAACCAGCCGCTCTTACATTGCTGTGCTGGGATATGATGGGAAAGGGACTGTCTGAATTAAGGCAGGCCCCAGGGGATCGGGGAAGTGGGGGGGGGGGCGAGCAATGGGGGCGGGCAGGAAAGTGACTCTCCACAAGCGGCCCTTCCTCAGCTCATCTCTGCCCACCGTGTCTGTGGCTCCCAGCGCTGCTGGCCCCACTGACATCCCCCTTGGCTCTGGCTCCGCTCAGGAGCAGCTGATCCAGCTCCAGAAGAGCATGAGCCCCCTGGGAATGGGACAGGGGTCAAGTGTCCCAGCCAGAGCAGGAAGGGGGCAGCCCAGGAGTTCTCAGACTGGGGATTACAGCCCCTCGTGGGGGAGGTGAGGTTATTATGTGGGGGTCACAAACCGCCCAGCTCTGCAGGCAGCAGAAATGAGGGTGGCAATGGAGCAAAGTCTGCTGTGAAAAGTGATATTGACAAATGTCTTCACACCCCCAGTACTGAACAGTAACTATTTTAAAAACCCTTTTCTGCTTATAACAATAATTCAATCAAAGCGTGTTCTAGGCTGAATTTAAAAGTGGTGAGAAAAGTTAAACTCATTTTAAAGAATTGGGTTATAAATTAAGCATTTAAAATAACGTTAAATATGAAAAAATGTGTTTTGAATTGATGGGGGGGGGTCGCACTCAGCACCTTGCTTTGTGCAAGGGGTCACCAGTTCAAAAAGTTTGAGAACCACTGGGTTACCCAGGGAAAGAGCAAAGAGAGACACTGAAACAGGCCTGCAGGGGAACTATCTGGGGAGAGGAGTTCCCAGCTCACAAATCTTCCCCGCTCCATTTATTGCCCCATCCCTGGGCTGTATTGCCAGTGCCGAGGACATCACAGATCCCCCTCTCTGCCAAGGGGGCTTGCACAGGTAGTTCCTTCCTGCCAGGCCTCTGCCTCACTGAATAATTGCATAAATTAATTGGTGCTCCTCCCCTCCCCCTGCTTCTTTCTGTGACCCTTCTGCCAATTGGAGTCAGCAGCAACATGGCCCAGGGTTCAATATCTTGGGGATCCTTTTTAACAACACAACACAGAACCCGCTCGAGCCCACAAAACCCTTGGGTGACTCTAGAGGCAATACTTCCCCTCCCCAGCACCGAGTCTGAGGCTGTGTCTACACTACCAGTGCCAACAATGGGTTCCACTCGACAACAATCCACAGCAGTGTGGCCCGACACACATTCATTTTCATTCTCTGAGTCAGGAAACCCACAAAAGCCTCTTCTTTTGTACTGGGGCAGACAAAAATAAGGTGACACTAAATTATTCTGATTGCTAAAAGCAGGTTTAGGGGGTTGTGTATTTTGGAAAAAAAAAATCAATACTGATCCTTCTAACTAGCAGCATGAGCTAAAGAAACGAACGCGGACAAACCTTGTCAGTATCGGTTAATGTCCTAAATGGGAAATCAGCAGCGGGGAGAGCGTAGAGTCTGAATGTGTATGACCCGACCCCAGCCCCCACCCCCACATAGCAGTAGCACTCTCTGTGCATTGGTGTGGTGGCTGAGTGGTTAACCAAGCAGTGACAATCCAAGGAGGTTCCCTGAATCAGTTTCACTCCTGAGGAGGTTCTGCACCAAAAAAATAAAATTCTGTGCACAATATTTTAAAATTCTGCAAATTTTATTTGCCAATAAATAAATGTGGAGGCTCCAGCATGGTAGAGGGGAGCAGAGGCTCCTGGCTGCACAGAGGTGACAGATCACTCTACAGTCCCCTCTCTCTTCCAGGGAAACAGACTTAGTGGTGAGGCTGCACCTCTCTGCTGCCTATTCCAGGAGCCCCAAAAAGACTCCCCAAAGCTGCTCATGAGGGGTGCATGACCACTCCTGTGGCTTCCCCATCAGAAAGTCAGATCAGTTGGCCCTGGGGGCTCCTGCCACTACTACCTGCAGCACAGTGGGGCTAAAACGGATTCCTGCCCGCCCTCGCTCTGCACTGCGCACCACTCCCAGAAGCATCTGGCACGTTCCTGCAGGGTGTGTCTCTCACACGCTGCCCCTGCCCAAGCACCAACTCTGCCATTGGAACTGCGGCAATGGGAGCTGCAGGGGTGGTGCCTGTGGGTAGTGGTCCCAGGAGATCCCCCCCAGCCTCCTCCATGTAGAAGTTGCTGCCAGATGTGGATGCAGGTCACTTTCAGGAGCTGCCCAAGATAGGTGCCACACCCCAACACTCTGCCCCAGCCCAGATTCTGCACCCAAACTCCCTTCCAGAACCTGCCACCGCCTCCCTGGCCCATCCCAGAACCTGCACCTCATGTACCCAAACTCCCTCCCAGCACCTTAGGCAGAGGTTGAGGGAGGGGAAGGGGGAGGGGCAGGACTTGGACCCATTCTGGGCATCACCAAAAGTTACATAAACCTAGCAACCCTGAGCTGGTGCCCCAGTCACTGCACATCTCTCGCCTTCTAGGAGGGGACTCTGTGTGGCAGGGGCTTTATTCCTTCCTTTAATCACTGTGGAAGGGTGAACAGGGAGATAATTTGTTCTTTTCTCCCCAGACCAGACTGCTGGCAACTGGATTATTGCCAGGGCTGTAAATAAAGCCCAAGCTAGCAAAGGACAGTTTCGATCCATCGATCTCTGGATTATGGGCCCAGCATGCTCCCCCTGCACCACTCTGCTGTTGGGGCAGGGGCTTCCTGCAGGATCTATTCCCAGTGTAGCTCGCAAGCTGTGCCCTGGCGAGCTGTGCCCAGGGGATTTAGACGCTTTAGAGGCAGGTGATTGACACGTGCTGGGTCCCAGCTCCAGCGCTGAACTGACACGTGCTCGCTGCATTCTCAGCCGGGGGCTCCTTGGGCTGATGGTTCAGCAGCACCATCCCCTGCCCCTGCTTTTCCCCTGGGGAGCCCCAGCCCCTCTCCTGCCCCCTTCCCAGCTGAGGCGGGTCCCCGCTTCCCCGCCTGTCCCAACCCCCCTGCAAGGGGCCCGGGGGCAGGGCCCGGCCCGGGGAGGAGCCGCCCCTTCCTGCCCCCCCCGTGTGCCGGCAGCGGGGCCATGGCCGGGGCAGGGAGCGCAGCGCGGAGGCTGCTCCAGCCCTGCAGCCCGCGGGGCAGCGCGGTGGGGCCGCGGGCAGCGCGGGGCGGGCAGGGCCCAGGGGGCGGGGACGCGCGTGGGGTGGACACGCTCCTGCCCCTGCCGGGAGGGGCCGCCCCGAGCTCCCCGCGGCCGCAGCGGGGCTGCCTGGGGCTGCGGGGGGCGAGTGGCCCGGGCGGAGCGGAGCGGCCCCTGCTGCGGGGCCGGGGAGACGGAGCCCGGGAGCGGCTGGGCCGGGAGCTGCAGGAGGGGCCCGGAGCGCGGCTCTGCTGCAGAGCTCGGAGCCCAGGCTGGGCCCGGGAGGGGGAGAGGGAGCCGGGGGGTGGGGATCTGGGGTGTCGGAGCCGGGCTGGGGGGTGACTGTGGGGGAGCTTGGAGTGTATTGGGGGGTCAGGACTAGGGGATGTTGGGGGGCTCCATGTTCAGACATGGCTCTGCGGGAGCTTTGGGGTGTATTGGGGGGTCAGGACTAGGGGTTGGGGATGTTGGGGGGCTCCATGTTCAGACATGGCTCTGCGGGAGCTTTGGGGTGTATTGGGGGTCAGGACTAGGGGTTGGGGATGTTGGGGGCTCCATGTTCAGATATGGCTCTGCGGGAGCTTTGGGGTGTATTGGGGGGTCAGGACTAGGAGTTGGGGATGTTGGGGGGCTCCATGTTCAGACATGGCTCTGCGGGAGCTTTGGGGTGTATTGGGGGGTCAGGACTAGGGGTTGGGGATGTTGGGGGCTCCATGTTCAGATATGGCTCTGCGGGAGCTTTGGGGTGTATTGGGGGGTCAGGACTAGGGGATGTGGATGTTGGGGAGGCTCCATGTTCAGATATGGCTCTGCGGGAGCTTTGGGGTGTATTGGGGGGTCAGGACTAGGGGATGGGATGTTGGGGGGCTCCATGTTCAGATATTGGCCTCTGATGTGGATGTTGGGGAGGCTTCCATGTTCAGATAGGCTCTGCGGGAGCTTTGGGGGTATTGGGGGGTCAGGACTAGGGGATGGGGATGTTGGGGGGCTCCATGTTCAGATATGGCTCTGCGGGAGCTTTGGGGTATATTGGGGGTCAGGACTACGGAGGTGGGGATGTTGGGGGGCTCCATGTTCAGATATGGCTCTGCGGGAGCTTTGGGGGTGTATTGGGGGGTCAGGACTAGGGGTTCGGATGTTGGGGGGCTCCATGTTCAGATATGGCTCTGCGGGAGCTTTGGGGTGTATGGGGGGTCAGGACTAGGGGTTTGGGATGTTGGGGGGCTCCATGTTCAGATATGGCTCTGCGGGAGCTTTGGGGTGTATTGGGGGGTCAGGACTAGGGGATGGGGATGTTGGGGGGGGCTCCATGTTCAGATATGGCTCTGCGGGAGCTTTGGGGTGTATTGGGGGGTCAGGACTAGGGGATGGGGATGTTGGGGGGCTCCATGTTCAGACATGGCTCTGCGGGAGCTTTGGGGGCTGGAGCTGGGGAAAGTGGGGGACAGTCTGAAGTTGGCTGCTTGGGATGTGGGTGAGGCCCCGGGGAGCAGGGGTTTGGGCTGCAGCCCTGTCACTGCAGCCTGGGGCCCTGTGTTTTCTCTGGAAAAGCTTCTCCCTGTTTCACCATCTCCTCTCAGTCTGAGTCCCAGGGACCCTGCACAGGCGTCTGCAGGGCAGGAGGGGCCCTGAAATCTGGCAGCTGGGAGGTTTGCAGCAGTTTCTAACCCTCCCTCCCCTGCTTCTTCCAGGAGGTACCACAAAAGTATCTGGCCCCTCTGGGAAAAGAGGGAGAAGCAGCTAAAGCCGAGGAGGAGCGACAAAGTCAGGAGCTGCTGGTAGGTGCCCAGAGACCCCAGCCACTGAGGTTTGCCTGGCATAAGAATGATCTGGTGAATGCAGGGCCCACCCTGCCAGCCTCAGCCAGGGACCCATCCCCACTGGAGTCCAGGGAACCTGCAGGGTCAGACATGGGGATATCATGATGCCCTTAGGATGCAGGAGGCTGCTGGGCAGGAGAGGGTCAGTCTGTGTTAGCCAGAGCCCCTGCCCACGGACTGTCTGGATGTCACAGTGACCAGGGATCCTTTCTAGCTCCTGGGGGGTTGGGGAGGAAGGAGATGAAATGTGGGCTGCAGAGATGAAGGATTTGGCTCAGTGCAAGTTGATGAGGTTTTGGGGAGAAGTGTCCCTCCTGTTGGTGATGTACAGCTCACCCCGGCCCTGATCCCTCCTCCCTTCCTGGGATAAATGAACTTCCCATCACTCACTGCAAGAGATCTTGTGTTCTGGTAAATAACTCTGCCACCCGCCTCGAGGCGCATTTATGATGTTCCCCATTTACCGAGCAGATGAATTTCGGTGTTGATAAATGCAAAGTAATGCACATAGGAAAAGATAATATCAAATGGACATAAAATGATGGGGTCTAAATTAGCTGTTACCACTCAAAAAAGAGATTTTGGAGTCGCTGTGGATAGTTCTCTGGAAACATCCACTCAATGTGCAGCGCCAGTCAAAAAAGCAAACAGAATGTGGGGAATCATTAGGAAAGGGATAGACAATAAAACAGAAAATATCCTATTGCCTCTATATAAATCCATGGTACCTCCACATCTTGAATACTGTGTGCAGATCTGGTCACCTCATTTCAAAAAAATACATTGGAATTGGAAAACGCTCAGAGAAGGCCAACAAAATGATGAAGGGTCCAGAACAGCTTCCGTATGAGGAGAGATTAATAAGACTGAGGCTATGGCTACACACCGCAGCTTTTAGCGACACGTCTGTGCTGCTACAGCCGTGCTGCTAACAGGCACGCAGCGTAGCTGCTGTTTGTCAGCAGGAGAGATGTGCCAGTGTAGACAAAGCCTGAGACTGTTCAGCTTGGAAAAAGAGACTACTATTGGGGGGAGGGGAATATGGTAGAGGTCTATAAAATCATGACTTGTGTGGCGAAAGTAAATAAGGAAGTGTTGTTTCTGCCTCATAACACAAGAACTAGGGGTCACTCAGTGAAATGAATAGGCAGCAGATTTAAAACAAAGAAAAGGAAGTATTTCTTCACAAAACGCACAGTCAACCTGTGGAACTCCTTGCCAGAGGATGTTGTGAAGCCAAGACACTAACAGGGTTCTAAAAAGAACTGGAGAAGTGCATGGAAGATAGGTCCGTTAGTGGCTATTAGCCAGGATGAGCAGGGATGGTGTCCCTAACCTCTGTTTGCCAGAAGCTGGGAATGGGCGGCAGGGGATGATCACTTCATGATTCCCTGCTCTGTTCATTCCCTCTGGGGTACCTGGCATTGGCACTGTCAGAATACAGGGTACTGGGCTAGATGGACCTTTGGTCTGACTCAGTCTGGCTATTCTTATGTTCTGTGTTCCCCTGTTACTGAGCCGCCCTCTCCCTGTTGCAGAAACAGACGGCAGCCGAGAGGCAGAAGATCGTCGGGGAGTGGCAGGAGCTGCGAGGGTGTCTGGAGGAGCAGGAACAGCGTCTGCTGGCCCGGCTGGAAGAGCTAGAGAGAGCCTGTAATAACCTTAGTCCCAGATTTGGACCTTAGCGTCCAAAATATGGGGGTTAGCATGAAAACCTCCAAGCTTAGTTACCAGCTTGGACCTGGTACCTGCTGCCATCACCCAAAAAATTAGAGTGTTTTGGGGCACTCTGGTCCCCCTGAAAAACCTTTCCTGGGGACCCCAAGACCCAAATCCCTTGAGTCTCACAACAAAGGGAAATAATCCTTTTTCCCTTCCCCCCTCCAGGTGCTCCTGGAGAGATACACAGACACAAGCTCTGTGAAACTACACAGAGAGACTCCCCCTCTCTGTTCCCAATCCTGAAAACAAAAAGTACTTTCCTATTCCCCCAGAGGGAATGCAAAATCAGGCTAGCGATCCAACCCACAAATCTCCCCTTGATTTCTTCCTCCCACCAATTCCCTGGTGAGTACAGACTCAATTTTCCTGAAGTAAAGAAAAACTCCAACAGGTCTTAAAAGAAAGCTTTATATAAAAAGAAAGAAAAATAAGTACAAATGTTCTCTCTGTATTAGATGATACAACACAGGGTCAATTGCTTAAAAGAATATTGAATAAACAGCCTTATTCAAAAAGAATACAAATCAAAGCACTCCAGCACTTATATTCATGCAAATACCAAAGAAAAGAAACCATAGAACTTACTATCTGATCTCTTTGTCCTTACACTTAGAAACAGAAGACTAGAAAGTAGAACTACTTCTCCAAAGCTCAGAGAAAGCAGGCAGCCAGAAAACAAAGACCTTAGACACTCAAATCCCTCCACCCAAAGTTGAAAAAATCCGGTTTCCTGATTGGTCCTCTGGTCAGGTGCTTCAGGTGAAAGAGACATTAACCCTTAGCTATCTGTTTATGACAGAGCCATTGTCCAGAGAAGGGATGAGGGCGTCTGCAGCCTGTCGTGGGAGATTTCCCTGCTCAGCGAGAGGGGAGGAGAGAAGGGGCAGCAGCCGCTGAGCCAACCCCTGCAGGTCAGGCTGTCATTGCAATGATCATACGCAGCATTTCTATAGGCGCTTCTGAGCTCTAGACCACAAAGCACTTTACAGAGTGGGGTCAGGGGCATTATCCCTATGAGACATATGGGGAAAGTGAGGCAGAGGGAGGGGCAGAGCCCTGCCCAACGTCACAGAGTGAATCTGGCAGCGGCGCCATGGATGGGTCCTGGGAGTCCTGGATGCTGCAGCCCCAAGACCTTCTCTCCTGGAAATTACTCTCTGCATTGGCACTTGGAGGGTGAATCCCCTCCACCACCATGCTGAGGTCCCAAGCCAGGCCCAAGGCCCCTCGCACTGCAGGTTAATGGGTTTAGTGGGGCCAGGGGTCTTCTGGATCTCTCAGCACTGGGTGAAATTTGATTCTCAATGCAGAGAAATATCTTCTGCCTGTAAAGTGCCTGGGGAGAAGATTCCTGCAGTGGTGACCTGCCCACAGGGATTGCTGGGGCTGCGTAGGGGAAAGTCCCTGGTGAGGGGGGCAGCTGCTCTGGGAATGTCGACCTGAAATTCCCCTATTTCCCAAGGCCTCAGTAGTGACCCCTGCAGAGCAGGAGGCTTCCCCACCCAGGAACCCACCACTGACAGCCTCCTCTTTCTCTCCCTCTTTAGGGTGTTGAGAGCACTGGGGGCAGGTAAGTCCTGGGCTCCATTTCGCTCCCCCTCATGGGCCGTTAGGTTTGATAACTGCACTGAATAGGAAGCTGCCCCCTGCCCTTGGAGCGTGTGATTCTGTCTCCCCTAGCGGCTGACTCAGGTAGGAGAAGAGCCGTTTACTGTCCGATCGCTAATGAGGTCACAGCAGGGCTGCTAGACACAGGGCCGATGGGACAGATCAGGCCCGTCTCCTGGACTGATGTGGCCACGTCATGTATTCCAAGGGTGCAGAATCTCAGCTTTCACATTTGTTAAAGTGAGTTGCTGGCCCTGAGCACCTCCCTAGTGTAAACCGAGACAGCGTTGCCTTGCTGGGGTTGCCAGCAGCCTGAAACCGTAGCTCTTTGAGAGCGTGAACTCTCCTGTCTCCTGTTAATGTCATCGGGGTGTCAACTGAAATGATGACACTTTGATGTCAACATTGAATGTTCCCTGGTGATCACCTGAGCAGGTGGATCAGGGAGAGGGCGGGAGTGAAACCTTTGCAGGGTGGGAATAGGGGGTTGCTGTAGGGAGGGAAGAACAGAGGAGAGACACAATGACAAGGAAGCAAGAGAGAAATGGAGAAAGGAGGGAGGGAAAGCAAGGGAAGAACCAGCAGGGCCCTACAGGGTGTCCGGGAAGGGGCTGTTTTCCTCCCGAGTGACACTGAGTGTGACAGAGAAAGACTTGGCAAAATACTAAGAAGTAAAATTTTTTTCTGATACGAAGGGCAGATTCTCCCCTTGTTCCTTGTATATGGGTGTCCCATGGAGAGCAGTGGGTGTTCTGCTGTGAATGGAGCAGGGCACAGAGTCCTAACCTGATGCCCTGGCCACTGGCCATAACGGACAGGGCATTCTGGCCCTCTCTGCGAAATGAGCTGGACAGCCCAGGGTTACTGCTTCAGCTGAAGGGCTTAGGGTTTTGGTGTTTAAGGGCCCATGTTCATTCTCTGCTGGAGACCTGAGCTCTGTCTGTGGCCACTGTCAGCATGTAGGACCTGCCCACTCTTTGGTCTGTGTCTCCTCTTTTTCCACATAATCCCAGTGCTGGTGGCCCTTGTTACTGCAGTAAACCAGGTAAGGGGGTGGCTCTGCCCCCCACAGAACCAGAGCGTCCCTGAGAAAGCTCCTGAACAATGTCTCTGTTCCTCTAGTGTCTCCCCACTTCCCGTCTCTCTGGGGAGCACAGGGCTGAGGTGACTCACCATGACAACGACCATCTCAGGCTACAAAGCGCAGATCCAGGTTTCCTGGAGTTTGGGGGTTGCTGGGCTCAGGATCTGGGGCTCAGGCCTATTTCTCACCCCTCCTTTCCCCAGCAGGGAGGACAGGACATTGCGGAAGCTAGAGCCATCGTTTGCAGAGCTGGAGAAGAGACTCAGCGATTTTTCTCTGAAAAGTGCCATGCTGCAGGAGGTAGTGCTGAGATTCAAAGGTGAATTGGAGTCTGGGGGTGGCGTCTCCTCTGGTTAGAGCGACCCTGGCCCTTGGGAGGAGCTGGGGACTCTAGTGATGTCACTGACCCTCGGCTCCATCTCACAGCCCAGCTCAGCGAGTCGCCCTTCCCCATGGAGCAGCCCTGTGGGGCTGGCTCTGTCTGCAGCGGCTGCCTTGTTGGCCTCTGATCTCTGTCACCATCTCCTAGTTAACAGCAGTTCCATTAATAAGCAATGGGGATTTCTCCATGAATGCGAGGGCCTGAATTCTCACCTCTTCCATCTTCTCCTTCCCCTAGAGACGCTGCGACGGGGGCTGGGGAGCGACACAGGTACGTGTCTGTCTCTGACTGGCCATGGGGAGATTTCAGACCAATAACCATATTAACGACAGGGAATCACAGCCTCCAGCACCTGGAAGCTGTGTAACAATGGGAAAGGACGTTACTTTCTTCTTGCAGCACTATATTTTCAACTGACTTGTCTCTTAAATATTTTAGCTCAACAATATCACATAAGCATTTAAAGTGTTTTTCAGTTTTTTTTAGTACTCATTTTTTTGCCTTTGCTTTCTTTAATTATTGCATTTTTAACACTACATTAAATTTAAGAATTTTATTTTGCAGTTTTAATTGCAGTAATATTAATAGTGTTTTTAATTAAGTTTACATAGTCTGATTTTAAAGCTTTTTTTTAAAGACCACTAAGGTCTTTGTCAACTTTTCCTGTGTTTGAGTGGTTGCTTGACACTTTTTGAAAAAAAATACAAAGGCTGAGGTTTTTTTAAACATATTTATTTGAAAGTTTGTTAGTATAGTTAGAGTTTTTAAAAAAAATACAGACTTTTTTTGTTGTGACTCTAAATTGGTAATGTATTCACATTTTTAACCTATAATTATTTTAGTGCACTATTTACCTCTTGTGAGACAGGTTGTAGCTGATTTTTACACTTTAAATAAATAAAACAGCTATTAGCATCTAATTTGGTTAAAACAGCAATTCAATATATATATATAAATATTGGCATAACCTGCACTACTTTAAGAATGCAACGTTTGTTTGGTTCTTTTAATTAACTTTTTGCTCTAACCTTTTTTTTTATGCTTACATTATGCCTTATATTAATTTATATTTCTTGGAATGATTTTATTTGTTTAAGATAGAATCTTAATTTTTTTTCTCCCAATACATTTCTAGCCATCCCGATGATGATTAATTTCTGGGAAACATCCTCAGCAGAATTATTTGAAGGTGTTGTACCAGACAGTAAAGGCACAGAGGCAGTGGCTTGTGGGAAAGAGGGTAAGTTTCATTACTAATCCTGCTCTTAAAAAGAGGAGTCTTTTTAGAAAACTAGTTTAACTTACAAGCACTGAGAGACTTTAAGAAAGTCACTAATCACGAGAGCAATGGGTCCCTTTGGAACATATTTTAACTGACAAGCCCTTAGAGCCTTTCTGAGAAACAGGATAGAACTATGGTCAAAATGAAGTGCAAATTAATGAACGTGCATCATGAGGAGAAAGAGAAGGGAACACAAATTAAAATATAATGAAAACAAAGCTTCTCAGAAAGGAACTGTTTATCAGTTTAGTAGCAGTGTTGCCATGTCAGGGGTGAGGTGGGAGATGATTTTCTCTCCCCACCCCATCGCTTTTTAAAAGTCCCAAAAGGAATAAAAGTAGGTAGCATAGTTAATTTTGTATTATTTTGTTTACTAATTAAATCCATGTCCCTAAGGCCAAATTTGGCCTAGGTAACTTTGTTGCCACATTTTCTTGTTTACCAAGCAGAGGGCTTAGTACTGGCCCTGAACTACATCATTAGCCCCATTTTGTTTGGACTAATTTAATTTTCTGTAGTTGGTCGTCTTGCACCTGTGCATGGCAGTCATGGCTGAAAAGAATTTAACCTACTTTTCATCAACTTGTTGCTATAGGGTATTGTAAGATCTTATGAACTTTTGTCGTCTTTTTACAGTGAAGTAAGGCAGAGAGTTCAAAACGTGGGTGTTACTGGAATTAACAGTTCCCAGGGTTGGTCCATGTATGCCATTGCACTGGGCTCATTCATGCTTTGTCCGGGTACCATGTAGCACTCTCTTCCCATGCGTAGTCAATGCCGATACAAAAGAATGCTCTAGGCTTGTGTTTCTCAGCTGGTGGTTTGTGACCCCCGGGGGCTCAGGAAAGGCAGTCAGGAGGCTGTGAGATGTTGAGTATTTCATTATGATCTAAAGCAAAGAAAATCTCACTCCCCCACTCCTGCACTCCCCTGTTCATTGTGACCAGTGTTCTCTGTCAGCCTCTTGAAATATACAAGTTATATATAGACTCAGCACGGATACATGTTGTATTCTTACTTTTATAGTAAATGTTCAGGGGTCAGAAAAGATTTGGCTTCCAATAAGTGGTGCTTGCTTACTTATCTCAGCTGTGAAATGAGGCAGTTTGCAGCTGTGCACAGTAACCCTTTCATTGCCTGTATCCCAGCCAGCAAGACTGAAAGCCCTGCGGTGGTTAGTAGAAATGGGGACGAAGCAGAAAATTTTGATGCAAACCGGCATTGAGTGCGGTCAGCGATCGCAGGAGAGCAAAGGAACCCAGGGATTGTTGGTCACTAAGTCTCCCAGGCAGAGGGAGGGGAGGAGGGGGAAAGAGAAGACAGAAAATGAAGGAGAAATAAGTAGGGGGTTGGAAGTTCACAAGCTCCCAAACCTGCGCACATCCAGTCATAGAGTCTGTCATGGGATAAATCCCCACTCTGAAGCTTAGCGTCCAAAAGATGGGGTACCAGCATGAATTCCTCTAAGCTCAGTTACCAGCTTAGTACCCGTAGCGCTGCCACCAACCAGGAATTCCAGTGCCTGGTACACTCTGGTCCCCCCAGAACCTTGCCCGGGGACCCCCAAGACCCAGTCCCTCTGGATCTTAACACAAGAAAAGTAAACCCTTTCCCCCACCGTTGCCTCTCCCAGACTTCCCCTCCCTGGATTACTCTGGAAGATCACTGTGTGATTCAAACTCCTTGAATCTTAAAACAGAGAGGAAAATTCACCTTCCCCCTCCTTCTCTCTCCCCCTCCCAGACTCTCCCTGAGAGAGAAAGTAATCTGAACACAGAGAGAAATTAACCTCTTTCCCCCCTTCCCTCCTTTCCCCACCCAATTCCCTGGTGAAGCCAGACCCAGTCCACTGCGGTCTCACACCAGAATAAAAGAAAACAATCAGGTTCTTCAACAAGAAAAGCTTTTAATTAAAGAAAGAAAAACAGTAAAAATTATCTTTGTAAATTTAAAATGGAATAGGTACAGGGTCTCTCAGCTATAGACACTGGGATACCCTCCCAGCCTAAGTATACAAGTACAAATTAAAATCCGTTCAGCCAAATACACATTTGAACTCCTTCCAGCCAAATACACATTTGCAAATAAAGAAAACAAACATAAGCCTAACTCGCCTTATCTACCTAGTACTCACTAGTCTGAGCACATATAAGAGACTGTATCAGGGAGATTGGAGAGAAACCTGGTTGCTCGTCTGGTCACTCTCAGAACCCAGAGAGAACAAGAACCAAACACTAACAGCACACACAAAAACTTCCCTCCCTCAAGATTTGAAAGTATCCTGTCCCCTGATTGGTCCTCTGGTCAGGTGACAGCCAGGCTCGCTGAACTTGTTAACCCTTTACAGGCAAAAGAGACATGAAATACTCCTGTTCTGTTAACCTTTAACTATCTGTTTATGACAGAGTCATAAAGTCTAAGGCCAGAAGGGACCACTGGATCATCTGGTCTGACCTCCTGTCTAGCACTGGCTGCCAACACCCCCCAGTACCCGCCCACTAAACTCAACAGCTGGAGTGAGACCAAAGTCTTGCAGCCCAGAGGAGACTAGACTGTTATATGCCCCAGGCAGAGAATAGGAGGGACCGAGGTGCCCCAGTGCCCCAGACCCCTGCAGTGGCAGGGAAATGATTAAGTGAGATATTTCTGGGTGATCCTAGTGAGTGCCCCACACCCCACGCTGCAGAGGAAGATGGAAAACCCCCCAGATCACCTACAACCTGACCCAAGGGGGAAATTTCTTCCCCATCCCACCTATAATGATCAGTTAGACTCTGAGCATGGGAGCACAAAGAGAGAGAGAGATTCACCCTGCCCAATATCCTGTCTTCTTCTCTGGCTGTTCCAGAAGCTTCAGAGGAAAGAGATAAAAGAACCCTCCAAAAATATATAGGGGGGGGAAATCCCTTCCTGACCCCTAGCAGTTATGGGTGAAACTCTGAAGCATGAGGGTGAGGAACATAATACATAAAATGGAAGTGAGCCCCACTTCATGGTCCACTATTTGTCTCTATTGACCAAGCCTTCCAGCTATCACCAGCAAACTTCATTTAATTTACTGCACCTACACTGGGCAGACTTTGTCCTGTCCCTGCCTCTGCCTGCTCCCCACCTTTGGGGGAGTTGCCCTCAGGGTTTTAAAACTAGCGCAGTGGGTTTAGCACTGGTGGGAAGGTCTGGGTCTGGGCTGTGATAAAGTGATGGAATGTTTTCCCAGCATGTGAGTCAGAAACATCTTGTGCAGGGAAAGGGCCAGGGAAGATCATGATGTGACAAGAACTAAAGGTCCTTCTGAAATCTTCTCTGTCACCTTTCTCACCCTGACAGGCGGTAGAGTAACGCCCACCTTTGGCTCCAGATTGTCCCAGCCTCCCACGGGACAGGGAAGGGAACTGGCTGTAGTGGAGCCAGTCCAGGTAGGGATTATTGCGGGGTGGCTAGTGGGTTCCTGCTGGAGGGGGAGGGGCAGGAAATACTGAGGGCTGGGATCTTTGGGGAAGCTCAGTGTGGAGGTGGGATGGTGGCAGGAAATACTCAGGGTGGAGAAAGGGAGGGGGACAAGGCATGTGACAGACTTGCTGGGAATTGTTTAACCCAAGTCCTGGATTCTAGGAACAGACCCATGGGGTTTGGGGGAGGAAATTACCCTATTTGTGGAATGGGGCTGGTGGGGGAATCCTGGACAGCGCTGGGGAAAACGTATCAGATTCCCAGTGCAAGAACATGAACCTGAACCTACTGGCCAGAGACTGCTAGGAGATATAAAAAATGGAAACTGGGTCAGATTACAAAGGATGAATATAGGCAAATAACACAGGAATGCAGAGGCAAGATTAGAAAGGCAAAGGCACAAAATGAGCTCAAACTAGCTATGGGAATAAAGGGAAACAAGAAGACTTTTTATCAATACATTAGAAGCAAGAGGAAGACCAAGGACAGGGTAGGCCCACTGCTCAGTGAGGAGGGGGAAACAGTAATGGGAGACTTGGAAATGGCAGAGATGCTTACTGACTTCTTTGTTTCGGTCTTCACTGAGAAGTCTGAAGGAATGTCTAATATAGTGAATGCATACGGGAAGAGGATAGGTTTAGAAGATAAGATAAAAAAAGAGCAAGTAAAATATCACTTAGAAAAGTTAGATGCCTGCAAGTCACCAGAGCCTGATGAAATGCATCCTAGAATACTCAAGGAGTTAATAGAGGAGGTATCTGAGCCTCTAGCTATTATCTTTGGGAAATCATGGGAGACGGGGGAGATTCCAGAAGACTGGAAGGGAGCAAATATAGTGCCCATCTATAAAAAGGGAAATAAAAACAACCCAGGAAACTACAGACCAGTTAGTTTAACTTCTGTGCCAGGGAAGATAATGGAGCAGATAATTAAAGAAATCATCTGCAAACACTTGGAAGGCGGTAAGGTGATAGGGAATAGCCAGCATGGATTTTTAAAGAACAAATCGTGTCAAACTAATCTGATCGCATTCTTTGATAGGATAACGAGCCTTGTGGATAAGGGAGAAGTGGTGGATGTGATATACCTAGACTTTAGTAAGGCATTTGATCGGTCTCGCATGATATTCTTATAGATAAACTAGGAAAGTACAATTTAGATGGGGCTACGATAAGGTGGGTGCATAACTGGCTGGATAACCGTACTCACAGAATAGTTGTTAATGGCTCCCAATCCTGCTGGAAAGGTATAACAAATGGGGTTCCGCAGGGGTCTGTTTTGGGACCGGCTCTGTTCAATATCTTCATCAACAATTTAGATGTTGGCATAGAAAGTACCCTTATTAAGTTTGCGGACGATACCAAACAGGGAGGGATTGCAACTGCTTTGGAGGACAGGGTCAAAATTCAAAACGATCTGGACAAATTGGAGAAATGGTCTGAGGTAAACAGGAAGAAGTTCAATAAAGATAAATGCAAAGTGCTCCACTTACGAAGGAACAATCAGTTTCACACATACAGAATGGGAGGAGACTGTCTAGGAAGGAGTATGGCAGAAAGAGATCGAGGGGTCATAGTGGACCACAAGCTTAATATTAGTCAACAGTGCGATACTGTTGGAAAAAAAGCAAACGTCATTCTTCTGCTTTCCTCTGCGCTGGTCAGGCCTCAGCTGGAGTATTGTGTCCAGTTCTGGGCACCACATTTCAAGAAAGATGTGGAGAAATTGGAGAGGGTCCAGAGAAGAGCAACGAGAATGATTAAAGGTCTTGAGAACATGACCTGTGAAGGAAGGCTGAAGGAATTGAGTTTGTTTAGTTTGGAAAAGAGAAGACTGAGAGGGGACATGATAGCAGTTTTCAGGTATCTAAAAGGGTGTCATCAGGAGGAGGGAGAAAACTTGTTCACCTTAGCCTCCAATGATAGAACAAGAAGCAATGGGCTTAAACTGCAGCAAGGGAGATTTAGGTTAGACATTAGGAGAAAGTTCCTAACTGTCAGGGTAGTTAAACACTGGAATAGATTGCCTAGGGAAGTTGTGGAATCTCCATCTCTGGAGATATTTAAGAGTAGGTTAGATAAATATCTATTAGGGATGGTCTAGACAGTATTTGGTCCTGCTATGAGGGCAGGGGACTGGACTCGATGACCTCTCGAGGTCCCTTCCAGTCTATGAGTCTATGAGATTGGAAGGAGGGGTGGGAGGTGACCCACCAGTGGGGCTTAGAGTAGATAACCCCTCCCCTTCCTTCCAGCTGCCGGCAATGGGAAATCTGTTGGGATTCCTACTGGGGAGCTGACCCTGGAGCCTGCTGGGGGCCCCATCCCCCGCATCAGCCTCTGGCTTGTAGGTGTGTGATGGATGAGAAGACCCTTCCCCCTCTGTCTGCTGGGGCGGGGGTGAGGGGATCTCTATCTCCCCTCCTGTTTTGCCTCCTGGCTGCTCTGAGCAGGGTGGGGGTGGGACCCTGCTGACTGTCTCTCTCTCAGAGCTTCCATTTGATTGGCTCCTCTCCCCCATGAATAGTGGGGCTGTGAGTGGGGCAGCAGGTTGTGAGTGGAGTGTTCTTGCTCTTTCAGGGGCCGGTGACCTTCGAGGAGGTGGCTGTGTATTTCACCAGTGAAGAGTGGGCTCTGCTGGACCCCCGTCAAAGAGCCCTCTGCAGAGACGTCATGCAGGAGAACTATGAGAATGTGACCTCGCTGGGTAAGGATTCCCATCCCCTCCGTTTTTAGAAGGGGAAATGAAGAGTTAAGGTTCACGCCACCCCCACAATGCCTCCTCTGCTCTGCCCTGTCTCAGCAACAGCCCACTGAGTGCATTGAAATGGGGCAGACTAGGTCTCTCAAGGTTCCTATGCACCTTCCTTCATATCACAGTCACACCTCTGCCAAGCTGCTCCAACTCCTCCCTTCACCATCCAGTTACAGCTACGGCTGACCCAGTGCACACGGCTGGAGGATGTGGAGAAATGCTGGGATTCCCATCTGTGAACACAACACAAACAATGGCACATTCTTAGTCCTTCATAGCTATATTGGAATCATAGATTTTATGGCCAGAAAGGACTATTAGGTCATCTAATCTGACCTCCTATATGACCAGGTCATAGAATTTCATCTAGTTACTGCTGTACTGAGCTGAATACCTTGTGTTGGACTCAATCCGCCCCCAGAAAGGCATCCACTGCGACTTGAAGACTTCAAGAAATGGAGAAACCTCCACTTCCTTTGTTAGTTTGTTAACCTTTGCACCAGACTTACTGAGCCATTCCTAGTGGCTAGTACCAGCTGCAGGGCCAGGGGCAGAATTAAGGTTGCATTTTAGGGGTGGTGTGTATGGTCTGCATGAGAGAGTTTGCCAGCATAATTATATCAATTAAGGATGTGTTCTTTTGCATCCCTAACAAACAGAGCTATGCTGACAAAACTTTGCAGCTCAGAAGAGGCCAGAGTGGATTTTAAAACACTTTCCAGAATTTCAGGGCTGAGAGCAATATTTTAATCAGGGGAAACGTCTAAGAGGAACTCCTTCAGAATGCAAACAAAATGCACAATACACCTAGTCTGAAAGTAAACAGTGGTACGGCTCCGACTCAGATGAATGGGTGTAGCTCAGAGGCAGTGGCCACAGCATGTCCTCTTGACCCAACCAACCAATGACTATGAGAGCAGTGTGAGGTTCATATTCAGGAGTTCTTGCCGGGTAGGGGAAAGGAGAGCAGGGAGCAGTGGGAGTGGAAAAGATGATGGGAGCTAGTGCTTGTGGGGTGCCACAAGGTAGGGAAGGCTGAGTGTAGTGGGAGGAAAGGGATAGGTATGTGGAAGACTACAGGGAATCAGGGAGGGATGGGTACCATGGAAGGAAGCAGAGGTGAGGAATCAGAGACAGAATCTCCTGGGAACAGGGAGTGTGGTAGTTTGGGGGAGTGGGAGCCTGGGAATGGAGAAAGGTGATGGAGGTCCCAGCAGTGGTGCTGTTGGAGTGGGGGGTATTGGGTAGGAGATGTGGGATACTTGGAAGTGGAAAAGACTGAGGATAGTGGGAAGAGGATGGGGAGTGTTTGGTCCAAGGAGCAGGAAGGATCTGGTGGCAGTGGGAAGGGAAGGTGTCAGGGAGGCAGAGATTTGGGGCCTTCCACTGAGAATACTTTTGCCATAGTCTCTAATGACCTCTCTCTAAGCAAAGCTCAGAACCAATGCTCCACCCTTATTCTTCTTGACCCGTCAGCCGCCTTTAATACCACTGACCATGGTCGTCGTCTTGACATCTTGTCTGCTTCCTGGTTCTCCTCCTGCCTCTGTAACCACTACTTCCGCGTGTCCTTAGGAAGATCGTCCTCACCCCCACTCCATTTTTCTGTGGGGGTTCTACAGGGCTCAGTCTTTGGTCACTTCCTCTGTACTTTATCTCTGGGAAATCTCACCCCCAAATACAAATTCAGCTACTGTCCGTATGCTGATGAATCACAGATCTACCGCTCTACTCCAGACCTGTCTTCCTCTGTCCAAACTGAAATCTCCGCCTCTCTCTGATGACTCCTCATGGTTGGCTAGCCATCAGCTCAAGCTCAACAGCTCATCAAATGTTGATAACAGAGCTCTTAATCCCCCAAGCCAGCCCCCCATCTCCTTTCTTGCTGTTCAGCCTAGAATTAGCTGATGAAATCTCAGAGCCTCTGGCAATATTTGCAAACTCAGATGACAGAAGGGGTCCCAGAAGACTGGAGAAGGGTTAACATAGTGCCCATCTTTACAAAGGGGAAAAAGGAGAAGCTGGAGCCTAGTCAGCCTGACCTCAGTACCAGGGAAGCTACTAGAGCAATGTATAAAACATTCAATTTGCGAATACCCAGAGGATGAAGGGGTAACCGATAGCAGCCAGCCTGGATTTTCTAGGAACATAGCATGACAAACCAGCCTGATATCCTTCTTTGATAGGGCAACCGGTTTGGTGGCTAAAATGGACCTGGACTTCAGAAAGGCTTTTGACACAGTCCCATGAGTAAGCTGGAGAAATGCGGGCTCAACAGAACTCCCATTAAGTGGATATATAATTGGTTACACAACCGCAAACAAAGAATAACTATTATTGGAATGATGTCACATTGCAGGGATTTCTCAAATGGGGTTTCACAGGGATCTGTTTTGTGTCTGTTGCTATTTAACATCTTCATTAATGACCTGGATGTAGGAATAGAGAGCATACTGATCAAATTTGCAGATGACACTAAGCTGGGTGGGCGGTTGTCAACGCTTTGGAGGATAGAGCAAAACTTGAAAGAGGTTGTGATAAACTGGTGACCTGGGATATAGACACCAATGACATTCAACAAAGACAAGTGTAAGGTGCTACACTTCGGGAAGAAAAACCCAGTGCACAAATCCTGGCTGGGAGATAACTGGCATGGCAGCAGCACCGCTGAGAAGGATCTGGAAGTTGTGGTGGATCACAGCCTCAACATGAAGTCAACAGCGTGATGGTAATGCAAAAAGAAGCAAATGCATTAAGAGAAGCATAGCATGCAAATCACAGGTGGTGATAGTACTGCTCTACTCAGCACTGGTTAGGCCTCAGGGGGAGTCCTGCATCCAGTTTTGGTCACCAGTGACTAGACAGGATGTAGAGAAACTGGAAAGAATCCAGAGGCAAGTGACAAAGATGATCAAAGGGATGGAACACAAACCAGTGAGCAAAGGCTGATGGAATTGGATGTGTTTAGTTTGGAAATGAGTTAATGGGGGGGATATAACAGCGATCTTCAAATACTCAAAAGGCTGTGTGAGTGTGTGTGGCCGTCCCTCCTGGTCTGTCTCAGGACAGAGCTGCAAAGTCTCCAAGCCCAAGCCCTCAGACAGGGTGGGGCAGCAAACAATTAGGGGCTTTGCCCAGGTCAAGCACCAAACAGTCTAGCGTCCTTGCTCGGCGGCCGGTCAACCAACACAGGCCTCCTGGCCAAAGGCGGGGTGGCAGGAGGTAGGGGGATCCTGGCCCACCTGACTCCACTGGGTCCCAGCCCCTGGTCCTAACAGTGGCAGTGTAATCTGCCACTGGATCAAGGGGGGTCCACCCACAACACCCTTACTTAGTGTCAGGCCAACACTCAGCCAGACGATGGTCTAATTTCCCTGGGCTACTTCCTACAATCTCCAAGGTTTGGTACCTCTGGCCTCCATTTCCCCAGGGATTCGGTGGTCTGTGGCAGCGCCATCAGCTCATTGGCACCTCGACTGGCTGGTGATCCTGGGAGCTTTGGCCAGTCCTCTGGTGGCAGCCCTAGTGGGTCCTCAGTGTCCCACTCTGGCAGCGGGTGATAAGCGTCTGTCTCCCTCGGCAGCTCCAGCCCAACTGAGCTGCAGGGCCCCCTCTTGTACTTCTGCTTCCTGTCCTCATCTTCCGGAGGGGTAGGAGGTGGCTTTCCTGGCTCTGTAGCCCAACAGGCAGGTTGTGGTCCCTGCTGGTCTTCCCCGCTACAGGCTGCCATACAGTAGGATGGAGAACAGATTCTTCTTTCTTGTCACAGAGGACAGGAGAAGAAGCAGGGGGTTCAAACTACAGCACAGCAGAGTTAGATTAAATCTCAGGAACAACTTCCTAACTGGAAGAACAGTAGGACTATGGAACAGACGCCTAGGGCGGTGGTGGAAAGTAGTTCACTGGAGGCTTTTCAAAAGGAGGCTGGTTTAGTCACTAGCAAATCCTGCACCTTGGCAGGGGGTTAGACTAGATGACCTTTGTGGTCCCTTTTAACTCTATGGTTCTAAGGGGAACCGGGGTTCACCCTTGGAAAAAGCTAAAGCAAGCGTGTCACTCATTAAGGGTATGTCTGCACTGTGTCTGGAAGCTGCCTCCCAGCCAGAGTCCATGCTGACTCACTACAAATAACGGGTGTAGGCGCTGTTGGTTGGGTTGTAGCTTGGGTTCTAAAGCCAGAGGTTGAGGGGGGTGGGTGGGCTGGATGGTCTGAACTCCAAGCAGAGCGCTAACATCAAAGCAATGTCTCCACAGCCATTTTTAATGCACTAGCGTGAGACTCAGCCTGGAAGGCGGCCGACTCCCTGATGCACCTTAGACGTATCCTAAAGAGGGCGGTCCCAAGGGAGACTGTATGAACGTTGGGTCACCTAACTCCCTGTAAATCCATGACCCAGCCCCCTCCCTTGGCACCCTGTCACCTAGCCTTAGCGAGTCACAACTGAGGATGCCAAATTCAGGACGAACTGCTGAGAAATAGGGCAAACACAACCCAAAACTGGTGGTTATTCTTTTATAAGTTTCAGAGTAGCAGCCGTGTTAGTCTGTATCCACAAAAAGAACAGGAGTACTTGTGGCACCTAAGAAACTAACATTTATTTGAGCATAAGCATGCATCCGATAAAGTGGGCTGTAGCCTATGAAAGCTTATGCTCAAATAAATTTCTTAGTCTCTAAGGTGCCACAAGTACTCCTTTTATAAGATAGATCAAACCAGCCACAAAAGTAACTTCTGTTTCACCACACTGGCTAACAAGAAAACATAAAGGCAGTTTTCTCAGGCATTCTGGTTCTTATAACACCACCAAACACACTGGATTCAGAGATGAGTGGTTCTTTACAACCAGTGTCATTAAATGATAGTTTCTTCTGATCCCAAAGGGCCAGCCACTCCCAGGTCAATATACAACTTAAAACTCACCCAAAAATCATGCTGGTGCCAATCCTTTAGTATGTAATATCTAAAGGTTTATTCATAAAAAGAAAGAAAGGTGAGAGTTAGAATTGGCTAAGGGAATCAATTACATCCAGTAATGGCAAAGTTCTTGGTTCAGGGTTATAGCAGTGGTGGAATAAATTGTTGGCTTAAGTCAAGTCTCTGGAGTACATGCACAGCTGCGATGGGTCATTCAGTCCTTTGCTCAGAGCTTCAATCTGTAGCAAAGTTCTTCCAGAGGTAAGAAGCAGGATTGAAGACAAAATGGAGGTGTTTCCAGGACCTTTTATAGCTTTTGCCGTGTGGAAGGCATCCCATGGTTCTTACTGTGGAAAATTAGAACAACAGGATGGAGTTTGGAGTCACATGGGCAAGTCACATGTTCATGCCCAGTTTCCCTCAGTCATTGCAGGAGGCCATTACCTAGATTCCAGACAGCACATTTCCATGACGGTCCACTCAGTGTAGATCAGCTTCTCCCATGATCCGCTGTCAACCAAGTGTGTCTTGATGAACCACTTAATTTGAAAGTCCCTCCAAGATGTGCTAGCTAGCTTCCTTGTGGGCATTACCCTGTTATGCTTATAAGAAGCGTACAGCATCTTTTACAGGCGAAAAGGCAATATGCCGCATTTATTGAAAATAGAACAATTCGCATAAGTGTTCAGTCACACATCACACACACAAACACACACACACTGTCCCGCCAGTCAGTCTTACAGTTACCAGTCCAGAGTCTAGATCAACCTAGTGGCCAACTAGGTTGATCATGGGTAGGAGGAGCTGGGTTCTGTTGGTCGTGACACGATGCTCCGGGGAAGTCTTGGCAGGATGAACCCAAAGTTTCATGGCAAGGCACCTTGTTTATATAGTGATTTTCCTTCATTGGGACCAATGAGTTTTGCACCGTCATGCTGTATTCAATTGTTTGACGGTGCTTGTTATCTTAAATTGTCCTTCTCATCCTTTATCTTATTCTTTCATTAAGTCCCTCAGGGAGTTCTCCCAGGCTGGTTTTGATCACAGCTATCTTGTCCTCACTGATAGGTGCCTGTCTCATTTTTAAAATCATCAGTCTGCCCTCCTCTGACATTTCAATAGGAGCGTGTTGCAGCCTCCTGGTGTCCTTGCGTCTTTCTTCAGTTCTTCCCTCATACATATGGTTCAGCGATGACCTTCACACTTATCTCTTAACATGTACATTCCTTATTCACACATAAAACAGAATTAATTTACACAGAACATTTTACACAGGAACATCAAATTGCCATGCAAAAGAAAACAACCATGGCATTCTTTTACTTATTTTAAAATGCTAAACCTACAACAAATTGGTGACCCTCAAAGGTCTGTTACTGCCTTGAAATCAGTCCAGACACAGATTCTGGCTGATGTATCTCTACCCACTGGCCCATTAGCCATTCCTTTCTGTTACTCAAAAAGGGTGGCTGGCAGGATGTGCTCAGATCATACACCAATACACTTAGTGCATGCTACATAATTATTAGTTATCCTTCATTCCAAATTATATAAAATACAAACATAAAATCCTACTACAACATTTGGGGGAAGAGTTTGGGGGAGTTCAGTTCCTGATTTTTATTTGACCTCTCTCCAGTACTTGTTTTGGTTTGGCCTTCCCCTTTCCATCCCTGTCTGAGGTTTCTGTCTCTATCACAGCAGGTGATGCAATGGTACGTGAGAAAGAGGAGCAGAATTCTCTGCAGGAAAATGTTGAGCAAGTGGATAAACACAGAGAATTATCGCAAAGATCGAAAAGGAATGTGTCCAGGAGTCATGAGCAGGGAAACTCCTGTGAGAGTCAGCACCGACCAGAAAAAGAGCAGGGAAACCAGCCAGGGGAGAAAGTGGGTAAATTAATTTCACGAGAAGGAACTCAGAAGGACCTCAAGGAAACCACAACACAGCAGGAAATCCTTATGGGAAAGAGCAAAAATACATGCACTGTGTGTGGGAAAAACTTACGTGACTATTCAGCCTGTAAAGAGCATCATAGAATCCACACAGGGGAGAAACCCTATGAATGCAGTGAGTGTGGGAAAACCTTCAAGTGCAGCTCACATCTTATTTCCCATCAGAGAATCCACACAGGGGAGAAGCCCCATGGATGCAGTGAGTGTGGGAAAACCTTCAGCCGCAGCTCACACCTTATTACCCATCAGAGAATCCACACAGGGGAGAGGCCCTATGAATGCAGTGAGTGTGGGAAAAATTTCACTCACAGATTCAGCCTTATTAATCATCAGAGAATCCACATGGGGGAAAGGCCCTTTAAATGCCATGAGTGTGGAAAATGCTTCATTAACACCTCAACTCTTTCTAAACATCAGAGAATCCACACAGGGCAGAGGCCCTATGAATGTAGTGAGTGTGGGAAAAACTTCACTCACAGATCAGGCCTTTCTGAACATCAGAGAATCCACACTGGGGAGAGGCCGTATGAATGCAATGGGTGTGGGAAAACTTTCAATCGGAGCTCAAACCTTATTACTCATCAGAGAATCCACACAGGAGAGCGACCCTATGAATGCAGTGAGTGTGGGAAAACCTTCGCTTGGCACTCAGCCCATGTTAGTCATCAGAGAATCTGCCAGGGAGCTCAACACCATAAAAACCTCTAGGGCAGGGCTGCACAACTCATAAAGCAGTGAGGGCCATATTAGTCCAAAGAAAACATCTGAAGGCTGAACTCCCCTCCCCGCCCAGCACCGACAGAACACCACCCCCACCAAAACACACACACACCCAGTGCTGCCTGCACTGTGGAAACAAACCCTCCTTCTCCAGTGTCACCCGCTGAAACAGCTGTGGGCCAAAAAGGAAGATTGGGGGGGTTACTTTATTAAGAATTTTTCAATTAAAGCAAACTATTTTTTAAATTATTATTTTTTAATGAATCAGGGAAAAATGAAAAAACACCTGTTTTGTTGAAAGAAAACTTTGTACTTTTCATAATTACCTTGCAAATTTAATGAGAGATATTGCATCTCTTTTGGGCAACAAGCTTGTCATATTCAGGTGTCATATGTGAAGTGGATATTTTCATTATGTCTTCCAAATGGTCGTCAGTCAGAGAAGAACATTGCTTGTTTTTATTCATGTTCGTGGTGGAAAATGATTTTTCACATATGTAGGTGCTTCCGAAAATGCTGAATGTTTTCAGTGCAACTTCAATAAGATTCTTGTATTTTTCCTCATCCAGACTTTTGTAGAAGTCCCACAGGCTGCTTTCTCTGTGCTTATATCGGTAAACTGCCGAACATTGAAGTTCACTAACCTCCAAATGCAAATCTACTGGCACTTCCTCTGGATCCACAGAAAAGGGATCTTCAATCAGCTTCAACTGGACATCGTCATCTTTAGACAAAGTAAGTCTTCTGTCAAATTCTTCAATCAAAAGATTGATGTGCTTTGCATATTTTTCTCCTAACTCAGTGTGTTTGTGCTGAGGGATACACTGTGCACAAGTGGGAAAGTGACACATTTCACTTTTTGACAGCCGACTTCTGAAAAGTTTCAATTTCATTTTGAAAGCTTTCACTGCTGCACACATTTGAAATATAAGTTGATTTTTTCCCTCTGAAGTTGAATGTTGAGATCATTCAGGTGTGCTGTAATATCACAAAAGAAAAAGAGATCTTGATTCCAGGACTCATTTTCAAGCTCTGGTAATTTTATTGGCCCATTTTCTATGAATTTTGCTACCTCCTCTTTCAAAGGAATGAAACGGCGGAGCACTTTTCCTCGACTCAACCACCTCACTTCCGTATGACTGCACTCAGTGTTTACCCCTTCAAGAAGGGCTCGGAATGTCCTATGTTTTAGTCCTCTAGAACGGCTGTAGTTTACAATGGAAACTATCACTGACGTTACATGCTCAGATTTTAAGACTTTCTACACAAAACCTGCTGATGTAAATGCAGTGATGTTTGGTTATTTGTCTCCCAATAAATTCTTCAAGAAGAGTAACTGCTCCAACATTTTTTTCCACAGATAGCTGGGGCACTATCAATACAAATGGCCATCGAGTTTGTGAAATCTAAGGCCTGACATATCATTCATGCACTTTATCACTTCACTGGAGATTTCTTTTCCGGTTGTGTGACCTGTCATGGAGCACATGCCAGCAAGTTCTTCAGTAATTTCAAAGTTATTATCAATACCTCTAATAAAAATAAGAAGTTGGGCGGTGTCTTTTAAATCGGTGCTTTCATCCCTAGCTAGGGAGTAAAAGCAGAATTCACTGACTCTCTGCTTTAACTGATCACTTAGATTGGTAGAAATGTCAGCTATTCTTCTCTGTACAGTCATGCGTGCTAGACTGACATTCTCAAATATTTTCCTCTTTTCTGGACATAACTCAGATACAGCAATCAAGATACACTTTTTTAAAAACTCACCTTCTGTGAAGCATTTCCCAACAGCAGCAATTTCCTTAGACATTTGAAAGCTTACTTTAGTAACTGTATCATTCTCAGTATATATGTATTTCTTCGTCCATTCAGTGTTGAAGACGCTGTGCTGTGATTCTCTTTTTCTCTTTTTCTTTTCACTCGTGGTAGCCATTATGAAGCTCAAGATTTTATTGAATAAATTCACGCACAAGGGAAACACTCACAGTCACACACAAAGAGAAGAGATCTCTCACGGTGCATGGCCCACTAGCAAGGCACTGACTGTGTGTGGAAGCCTGTAGAGGGGGAAAGAAACAGCGCGCTTAGGGTGACCAGATCACAGCAGTAAAATAGGACCCGCCCCCTCCCCTCTCAACCCCACCATCACATCCCTCTTCACTCCCTAACCCCCCGCTGGCTTGCTGCGTCCCTCCTAGTCAGTGCCCCACTCACCTCTTTTCACCTCCTCTCTCCCCTGCCAGAAACCCCCATGCCCACCCCTAGGATCCCTGCTGCCTCACTGCTCGCCTCTTTGCCCACTCGCCCGCCTCCGACTTGCTGCTCACCCCAGCTCGCCCCCTCCTCGAAGTATAAAGCGTCATTCAAAGACCCAGGGATCACTATATTACTGCACACAGCAGTCAATCAATGCAGTTGTAGATACATCTCTGCATTATCTATTTTTGTGTAACTTGTATATCACTTTGCATTGAACCTTGGTAGTATGTTATAGCGAGCCCCTAAGGTAGTATAATTAAAGTCAAAGAAAAATGTCTTTTTGCTAGAAGTAGAATCAGATCTTCCCTCTACTTGGTAATCAGTTGCCCTGTTGAATGAATGAGGTGTGAATGAGAAAGGCATGGAAGGCAGCACTTCCAGACAGCTGCAACCCTTGTAGAGGGGCTGGGAGCCAGAGCAAGGGTTCATATTACAAATAAGGCATAAATAGTCAGCAGTGAGGATGATTCACCACAGGAACAAGCTACCAAGGAAAGTGGTGGATTTGCCATCTCCTGATGTCATTTAATGAAGACTAGATGCCTTCTGGAATGTGTTTGCCCCCAAAGTAGCTCTTGTGTCATACAGGAGGCCTGTGATATGCAGGGGATCAGATTAGATACTCTAATGGTCTCTTCTGGCCATAAAGTTGACTAATGTCTGAGAAAACTGAGTGTAGCATTGAGAGCAGCGTCTGATGTTTTCCTGTCTAGCCAGCTTGCTTCCTAGAACGAATGCTCCTTGAGTGGGGTGATCCACAGGGAGTAGCTCAAACCTCCAAAGTGCCTGGCCAGGGGCAGGACATTAGCACAGCAAAGGAGGGGTGTGGCAGTGACATCACAAAGGCCTTTTGCAGGTCCTCAGACTATTGGTCAAAGGTGGTGGGGAGGTGGTGACCTCACAGAGAGATGCTGATATCAGCCAGGGAGGACAGAGGCAAGGGGCCAGGGAAACCTCAGAGAACCCTGTGGCTTTGCTTCAGCAAGTCTCCTTCTCCAGGTCTCTCTTTGAGGACTGAGAGAGTATTCGGGTCCACGGATGTGAGCGCCAGGAGGAACCTCTTTTAAATTTTCTCCTTCCCTTTTGTCAAGGTATGATTCCCCACTCTGAACCTTAGCGTCTAAAAGATGGGGTACCTGCATAAACCCCCCTAAGCTTAATTACTAGCTTAGAAATGGTAGAGCTGCCACCCCCAAAAATATAGTGTTTTGGGACACTTTCTGGCCCCCAAACCCTTCCCTGGGGACCCCAAGACCCCAAACCCCTTGGATCTCAAAACAAAGGGAAATAAACCAATTCCCTCCTTTCTTCTTCCCAGATTCACCCCTCCCTGGGTTACACTGGGAGATCACTGTGATTCAAACTCCTTGAATCCAAAAACAGAGAGGAAATTCACCTTCCCCCCCTTCTCCCCCCTTCCCAGACTCTCCCTGAGAGAGAGACAGTGATCCTAACACAGAGAGAAATCAGGCTTTTCCTCGCTCCTTCTCTTCTTTCTCCCACCAATTCCCTGGTGAGTCCAGACCCCGTCCTCTGGGGTCTCACACAAGAATAGAAAAAACAATCAGGTTCTTAAAAAGGGAAAAACTTTTAATTAAAGAAAGAAAAAAAGTAAAAATTATCTCTGTAAAATCAAGATGGAAAATGTTACAGGGTCTCTCAGCTTATAGATACCAGAGAGAATCCTTCCCCCAGCACAAATACAAGTTGCAGCAAACAGAGATACAATCCTTTCAGCAAAATACACATTTGCAAATAAAGAAAACAAAATACTAAACCGTCTTTCTAACTGGTACTTACTAAATTGACCAGAAGAGACTGTATCAGAGAGATTGGAGAGAAACCTGGTTGCACGTCTAGTCCCTCTGAGCCCTCAGAGTGAACAAGAACCAAACACTAACAGCACATACAAAGACTTCTCTCCCTCAAGATTTGAAAGTGTCCTGTCCCCTGATTGGTCTTCTGGACAGGTGACAGCCAGGCTCACTGAGCTTGTTAACTCTTTACAGGCAAAAGAGACATGAAGTACTCCTGTTCTATTAACCCTTAACTATCTGTTTATGACACCTTTTAGTGATTTTACTAGAAAACAACCATCCCTGTTTAGAAGGTAAGAGCTTCCTCAAGGTTTGAAACCTGTTCAGTCTGATCCATCAGGTGACAGTTGAATTCTAGGCATGGAAAACACGAGCTTAAGGAGGCAGAATTTTATTCTGCACCTGGGATTTTGTCCCTCAGAATCACTGGGGACATTAGGGTTTGTCCTTTTTGTTTCACCTTTTCCTCTGTCCATCCCTTCCTCCTTTCTCCTTGTCTCTTGCTTATTTTGTCCTTTCACCTGTTCCCCTCCCAACACCAAGAGTGAGGGGTGTGTGTGTGTGTGTGTGTGTTGCGGGGGAGTGCTCTGCAGCTCCCACTGTGGGAGGTCCACCCAAAACTGTGGGGCTGAAATAGTGCTTGGGCAGTGATCCCCACCGGTGACCTGGGCCATCCTTTGGGCTCTCTGGTGAGAACCCTCGGCCTCCCGTCCTCAGTCTCTACCCTGACTGGCTGAGCAGGGGGTTATTGACAGGGAGGAGACTCAGGTCCTTGTTGTTCTCTTTGAAGACCAAGTAAATAAGTCATAACCACTTATATGTTTGATGAATTTTGCTGCTTCTCTGCATTAATTGTCTCTGAGCAGTTCATGTTTCTCTCTAACACTGCAGTTCTCCTAAAATACTTGCTGAATAATTAGTATGCACTGTTGTTGGTATGCAGCTCATTCGAGAACACTTTATTCAGGTTGTTCAATGTCTGAAATTCAAGATCCGATGGTTAGTTTGTGAATCAGGGGTCCTATTCCCTCTTGGGTCCTATTCCTAACTCTGCCAGTGACTGGCTGTGTGACCTAAGACAAGTCAATTCTCCTTTCTCAGCCTTAGATTCTCCCTCTTTCAAGTAGGGATAATAATGATCCGCTCCTACCTACCTCATGGTGGGTGAAGTGTGGGGATCCACTGGAGAGTGTCACTAGTGTAACCCTTCTGCCCCTCTGAGTTGGCAGCAACAAGGGCCGGGTTCAGTATCCAGGGGTTCAGTTTCAATAACACAATGCATAACCGGTTTGAGCCCCCACCCAGTGACCTGGGACAATTACATACCACCCCCCCTGGGTGCCTCTAGGAGGCAATACTTCCCCACTCGCAAGCACGGAGTCCGAGTGTAGCAAAATCCTTTTAATAAAGGAGAGAAACAGTGCAGCATCCCATTGGAGAAACACCACAAACGGGATAACACAAACCTTGAGCAAAAAACCCCACCTCAAAGTACGTTTGGCAATGTCTAAAGTCCAAATCACCTCAGAGTTCAAAAGTTCATCTACAGGGTTCTGCCCCACCCCCAGCCTGGGTGGAAATGGGGGGGCACATAGGGTGTAAAAGGGGCACCTTACGTGGGCCGAAGCCGACTGCCCCGCCTCTCCGTGGAGATCTGCTGCAGCCTTCACCACGATCAGCTCTGCTCTGCTCCTCCAGCCATCCCCGCAAACTGCTCTGCTCCACTTGCTGTTCCACAAGCTGCTCCACCATATGCTCCACTCCACCAGCCGTCCCATGAACTACTCCAGCTGGCCCTACACATTGCTCAGTTCTTCTCTGCTACACTAGGCCACTCCAACCATCCTGCAAACTGCTCTGCTCCACTTGCTGTTCCACAAGCCGCTCCAACCGTTCCACACACTGCTCCGCTCCACCATATGCTCCACTCCACCAGCTATCCCATGAACTACTCCAGCTGTCCCCACACATTGCTCAGTTCTTCTCTGCTGCACTAGGCCACTCCAACCATCCTGCAAACTGCTCTGCCAGCCACTTAGCAATATATCTCTTAAGCTCCCCCACTAGTTAACACAGCACTCAGTGATCTCAGCTCTTACTGATTTCAGCTTGTAGTAGTGGAGCCCCAGTGCTGGTGCAAAGTGAATTCAGCTCAGCAGCCTCTAGCTAGGTTCCAGAGAGAAGGAGGTGCAATTGGTGTGCCAGGCACTCAAAGGTGCCCCATACCATCAGGTACACATATCTATCCCCAACCTCTCTCAATTCACTGGGTTTTGGCATCCATGTCCCTTGTCTAGCGAGTGCTACTTAATTGATGTTGAGACTTTCTGTCATAAAGCAGTCTCATAGTTCCTCATTCACGTAATCAGGGTGACAACACTTTATTCCTCCTGCCCCAGTAATGAAGAAATGGGGGATCTTAGAGCTGTCAAAATAACCATCTCAGGCTGCCATGGGCTGTGCTAGGCAGGGTGGGTGTGCCAATGCAAACACCTGAAATTCCTTTCCACACTCCCTGAAATTCTTTCCACACTCCCCATAGTTCACCACCAGATGTCAGGGTAGAGCTCATCTTGACTCTGCTCACTTCCTCCCCCCAGTCGAGAATTTGTCGTCCCGACAAATCACATTCCCTAATATACCAACTCACTGGTCACCTCCAAAGGGCCTCAGATAGCCCACTTTAGCTTCCACAAACCTGTGTGCTAAATGTATTGGCTCTTCACTAGTCACCCCAGGTGCATTGTAAGTTAACCGTTTCACTGGTCTTATTACCCTGTCTCGCCTATTGAGAATCCCTGTTGATGTGATAGAGGGGACATCCTCTTGAGTGACGGATGGAGAGGTTTCCTGTGAGGTCCCCTCAGATACTGGCATAGGCCCCTGCATTTCTAGTTCTAACAGTGGAGGGTCAAAGGTGCTCAGGACATCCTCCATCTGTATGTCGCCACTGTCCAATAACCTGTGTATATCATCACACGAGGGTCCCACCAGTGGCTCAGGAGTGTCAGGAATGGGCCTAAATACTTCTGCCATAGGGTTTAGGGTGGAAGAGGAGGTGCTCTCTTTTGATTCAGCTTATCGAGACTGAAATCTTGTCTTCATCCCAGGATACACCACGGTTGTGTCTTCCTCCTCAGACTCACTCTCAGATGTGCTGAGTAGGTGTAGGTTAGCTGCAGGGGGCCATCTGTCACGTTGGAAGGCGGCTTTGGTACAGCACCTTCGTTCTGCCCAGTTGCCCTCTTGTGGCCCATCTCATAAGGGGTGCCTACCAATTCCCCCCCAGGGAGCAAAAGGTTTCTATGAACGGTCTTTGTCTGTCCTGGACCCTCTTCAGGTTTGATCTTGTAGACCGGCAGGTCTAGCTTTTCCATCAGCAAGTAAGGTATTGCCTTCCATCTTGCAGACACACCCTAGCATCATGTTGATGTTTGTTGCAGTCTGCGTTCTTCCAGGCTAAAGATATAGCTAAGTGATAAGCATCCCGCAGCTTTTCTCGTAGTCGGGATACATATTGCTGATGAGTTTCATCGCTATCGCCATCCTCTGATACACCAAAGCACAGGTCTATAGGTAATCTTGCTTCTCGCCCAAACATAAAGAGATATGAGGTGACTCCTGTAGCATCGTTCTTTGTGGCATTGTAGGCGTGCACCAGAAATGCGACATGTTGTCTCCCGGTTGCCTTCTGCTCTGGCCACAAAGTCCCTAACATATCTAATAGGGTTTGGTTGAACCTTTCGGGTTGAGGTTCACCTTGTGGGTGATAAGGCATTGTCCTCAACTTTTTAATTCCTGCTGTCCTTAGCACCTTCTAGTGCATAATATGAGGTGTCCTATCACATTTACTCAGAGCAGATTATGACATAATAGACTAGCTGAAATAGTCTATTATATTTGTATTTTTTTATTTTGAAATTATTAAGAGCATCAACTACTTAGCTCAGACTGAAGCATCTTAGCTAATGTTTGTGATCTAAGTGTCTCCTCTTTGTGTGCGACGAGACAATTTAACACACTCTGACAAACAGGAGATGCTTTTTTTTTGCAACAAAATATTTTTTGCAAAGAACTTTCATCCCACTTGTTTTGATTTCGAGAAACAAACTGGTTTAGTCTGAAGGGGATTTTCTGACAGAAATGGTTCCAATGAAGTTTCCCCACCATCTCGATTCCTGGGCTCTATCCCTGCCTCTGGGGGGGGTTGCTGTTTGTTAGAACAGGAGTCAGGACTGGTGGCTTCTCTTTCTGGCTCTGCCACCGCCTTGCTGTGTAGGCCCTTGGGTAGGTCACTTCCCTTCTCTGGACCTCAGGCTCCTCCCCATCTGTCCAATGGGAACAGGGACAATTCTCAAACTCTGGGCAGTCATGAGCTTCAGTGAGATAAGGGGCGTTAAAACCCTCTGTGAAGGAGAAAGGGGAGTTTGACGGTGTTTAGCACCAAGGAATTCTAAAGTTTGCTAAAATGTCTAGTCTGTGGAAACAAGAAACGGTCGGGACCAAACTTTTTAACCACTGCCTTTTTTAAGTCCATTCAGGGATGTGAGTCCCTGTCTCTTAGGTACCTGAGGTTCTTTGCCAGCAGGACAGAAGAGGTTCCTGCCTCTGTTTTTGTGGCCTAAACAAACCAGGTGTTGTGCCCCAGGTCTCCTCTGAGATACCTGAAAAAGAACATCTTCCCATTCATGAACAGGACAGGACCTATCTTTGAAAGGGGAACAAAGAGACCCCTGAGACTTACAGACTAGCTAGCCTTACTTCCATAGCTTGAGAGATACTGGAATACATTCTTAAACAATCAGTTTGTCAGTAGCACCTACAGGATACTTTGGTTCTTAGGATTAGTGAGCGTGGATTTGTCAAGAACAAATCATTCCAAACCAATCCTCTTTCCTTCTTTGGCAGGGCTCCAGGCCTAGTGGAGGTTGGTAAACAGTAGATGGGATCTAGCTCGGTGTTATTAAGGCTTTTGACAGAGTCCCGTAGGACATTCTCACAAGTAAACGAGGGAAATGCGGTCTAGATGCAATCAGTGTGATGTGGGTGCAGAGCTGTTGAAAGCCCAGATTCCAAGAGCCCTTCTCCATGTCTGGCTGTCCAACGGAGAGGGTGTACCTAGTGGGTCCGACAGGGATCAGTCTGGGGTCTGGTACTATTCAATATTTTCATTACTGATTTGGAAAATGGAGTGGAGAGCATGCTTCTAAAATTTGCAAATGACACCAAGCACTTTGGATCACAGGACTGGAATTCAAAATGCCTTTAACAAATTGGAGAATTGGTCTTCTTGAGCCAAACTCCATGGCTGGGCCCCTCTCTCTAGACTGGGATGAAGTGAAACCCCAGAACCAAACACTCCTCTTCCTGGACAGTGCGCTCACCCTTGAATGGTCAGATGTTGCTTAGTACTGTCAGAGCAGCTTTGGCTGGGGGATTCTCCCAGCAATTTCCAATAGCGAGAAAGTATGAAATCCCCATCAATGATACTCAGGAGTCTTGACTTCCAGTCCCCTGCTCCATTGACTCCAGCAGAGCATACTCCCTCTCAAAGGCAGGGGGAGAGGCCATGAGGCCCTGCTTGTAATTGCCAGCTGTGAGAGGGAGTGTGCAGCAGTGGTTAGCAAAGGGGCCTGGAAAGAAGGACTGCTGGGCCCATCCATCCTTCTGACACTTGGTGTGACCCTGAGCCAGTAGCTTCCCCTCCCCAGGCCTGTTTCTCATCAGTAGGGTTGGGGTCGCAGTTCCAACAGCCCAGGGGGGTTGGGAGGCTCCATGAAGGTGTGTAAAGTGCTGGGATTTCAGGATCCCAGAGGCGCTGTCACCCCCACGCTAGGGTGATGTTCTGCACCCCCTGCTGCTGGCCAAGTTTCTCCTTTCCCGGGCAAAAAGACAGACTCTTGTTTTCCCAGCCAGCCGATCACCCAGTGTCATCACCCTGCCTAGGGAGTAGCTCAAACCTCCAAAGTGCCTGGGCAGGGGCAGGACATTAGCACAGCAAGGGAAGGGTGTGGCAGTGACATCACAAAGGCCTTTTGCAGGACTTCAGACTATTGGTCAAAGGTGGTGTGGAGGTGATGACCTCACAGAAAGATGCTGACATCAGCCAGGCAGGAGAGGGGTGAGGAGCCAAGGAAACCTCAGAGACCCCTGTGGCTTTGCTTCAGCAAGTCTCCTTCTCCAGGTCTCTCTCTGAGGACTGAGAGAGTATTTGGGTTCATGTATGTGAGCGCCAGGAGGAACCTCTTTCCAGGTTTCTCCTTCCCTTTTCCTGATTTTAATAGAAAACAGCTGTCCCTGTTTAGAAGGTAAGAGCCTCCTCGAGGGAAAGGATGTCCTGGGCGTGTCACAGTTCGGATGCCAGTGGCCCCCCACACTGTAACGAAGTTCCCGCCACCCTGCTCTGTGTTCGCGGTGCGGGAGAGAGCAGCATCCACGGCAGTGATTTGCTCCTGGCTGCCAGAGCAGAGCAGCAGGCTCAGCTGTCAGAACTTCCCAGAGCAATGAAAGGGGAGGGGCCCATGGCTCTGTAGTAGGAATGCAGGGCAGGCGAGTTCACGGCCGGCATTGTGGGATACTGGAGGAGGCCAGTTATGGTGATATAATGAACAGCAGCGTCTACTTTGTCACTTCAAGTTTGCTGCAAAAGCTCTAGACCTCTCATCAAAGTTGTTTTATTTTGTCAGCAAAACAGGGCAGTTTTGTCGCCAGACGTCGCATTTCAGTGTGTACACCAGCCACAAGCTGCCGACCGAGGTAGCCTTGTCTATTTTTTACACACTTAAGCAATATAATTCTGCTGAAACAACTTTGTAGTGCAGACCTGGCCAAAGATTCACTCACACACAACTTGTAAAGACAACGTCACCTGCTCCTCTGCTTTGCAGAATCCAAACACAAACAAAGCTTGTCAGGCCCCGGTGACGATGGCAGGGAGTCAGGTGTAGGCAGACACGGGGTTTTAGCCGTCCATGGGTTAGCTGGCTAAAGCATATGTTTTTGTAAACAGGAGATCCTGGGTTCAACTCCCAGTGTTGCCTTGTTGACTGGTTGTTGGGGCACCTGTTTTTGGCTACTGTCAGGAGACAGGATTCAGAGCTAGATGGGCCTTTGGTCTAGCCCAGTGTGGTTTTTCTTATGGTTTAAATAACACTCACAGGCACTGATAATAGAGTTACTGAAAGTTTGGGAATCAGGAGCGGGTAGGTCAGTGGCCTAGTCCCCACACAAATGACACTCTCCCTGTGGGACAGGGGCAGGTCTGAGCTCTCACCCAAATGCTCCTTGTGGCTGCCAGAATCTGTGAGCAGCTAGTTTAGTTTACGCCAAAGGTTGAGTCCTGCTTTGTGCATCGTGTGTGAGAATGAAAATCCTAAGTTGCCTTTTGAAATAACGAATGCAGCAGGATGTGTTATTGTCCCTACCCCAAAGCAGACAGACCAATGGAGAAATGCCGTCGAGTCCAAGGTAATACCCCACTGCCATTTTACCTTTTTTGCTTGTTAAACTCCTTCGATCTGCCCAGCCCAGGCTGTCCTCTGCCTCAGCTGCTGCTCCCAGCCTGCTTTAGAGTCAAGCATGCAGGGGCCCCAGAGGAACAGGCTGGGACAGGGCAGGAGCCTGGGTTGGGCTGGGAAGATGCTGGGAGTTCTGGTTCCCTGAGAACTGGCCTGGCTCCCTTCTCAACAGCGAACAAATCAATTCCATGTCCCCTCCCCAGAAAAATCAGTGTGGAGCCAAGAGCAGCAGGGGACGATTCCCTCTAGTTCCCACCGAGGCAGTAGAGAACCCAGGGTGTTTCTAGCAGAGCTTATGGAACTGATGTGGGGAAACCAGCCTTTAATAACAGGCAGTTCCAGTTTAAGCTTAGTGTTTTTAACAATTTCTACAACATTAAATAACCCTTCCACCGTAGTGGCACCATCCATAAAATTGCTTCAGCCTTATAGGTTCCTAAGTGCACAACTAAACATCTCTTCAAATCCAAGGGAGTGGAGATCAGTCAATGTTCAGAGTCATCCCACATAAAAGAACCATGTTGTCATACACACTGGCCCCATCATGTGGCCATCGCGTTTCCCTCCTCTCTGTTAAAAGTTTTAGTATTTTGCACAGAAACTTTCTTCCTTCAGGAGAGACCTGGGAACCAGGGCTGCCAGCCAGACAAACACCTTTAAGAGGAGGCGTCATCTGTCAAAAAATGATTTCCCTCCTTCAGTTCAGTGACACCCTGAAATGTTAGTTATCCTGGCAGAGCCGGAGGATTGGAAGCAGCTACATCAAACCCCTGTGTAGCTAACAGGACTGAACACAAACACTCCCTTGTATCTGAAGAGATGTTTAGTTTTACCCTCGGTAAACCACAAGACTAATGGAAAAGGTGGTGGTGGTGTCAAATATAAAGAGTGAAACACAAAACAATCATCATAGTTATGTCCATAGTGACTGCAAAATCTTTCTATATTCTTCTTATTATCATCAGTGTATTATTTTCTCTATCATCTAGACATTGACTAGACCTTGACCAAGAAATTTGGATCTTGATAAAATAATCGACTACCCCTGGTTAAGGCAATGGACTTGACACCCACTCGGGCAATGATTAGCTGCCAAAATCTTAACAACCGGTTCCCTATAATAAGTTCTGATTTAAGGGGGGGGGAGTGGAGGAGGGGCTGGGGGAGGGGAGACATACCCATGGGGTTGGGATCCCCTGTAGGGCTTGGGGCAAATTACCCCACTTGCCCCCTGGCAACCCTAGATCTTGCAGCCCCCTCCTCCCTTACCTTGCCAGCAGCTCAAAGCAGCAGGACAAATCAGGAGCTCAGCTGAGCTTCCCAACTGCTGGCCATGCTGCAGCTCTGCGGGGTGGTGGGGGGAGACTCCTGGGGGGAGACATCCTCATGGGGCCAAGGGCCCAGGGCAAATTGCCCCACTTGCCCAACCCTCCGCCCCCCACAGCCCTGGAGCTTGCAGCCTCCTTACCTTGCTGGCAGCCCAGAGCTCAGCTGAGCTGCCCAGCTGCTGGCCATGCTGCAGCTCTTCAGGATGGGGGAAGCAGGGGAGGGCCCGGGAGAGACATCCTCGTGGGGCCAGGGGCCCCTGCAGGGCCTGGGCCAATTGCCCCGCTTGCCCCCTCCCCTCCCCTCTGACCAGCCGTGGAGCTTGCAGGAGGACCCCACACACACCTTGCCGGGCCTCTCAAAAAGCGGCAGCAGGACGACTCTCGAGCTCAGCTGAACTGCCCAGTTGGTGCCGGCAGCTGGCCACACTGCAGCTGGGGGGAAGCCAGGGAAGGGGCCGGGAAGCCTCAGCCTCCCCAGCTGGGAATCCTGGGAGCAACAGGATGGTCCGGCCCTTGGACTGGAGTTCTTTGTCCACCTCCTGGCCCTTTAACAACCGGTTCTCCACGGAGGTCTAATTTTAGCAACTGGTTTTTGGGAACCTGTGAGAACCGGCTCCAGCTCACCACTGCACTCGGGTGTCTCCATGCAGGTTCAGTACTAACAACAGTGGCACCTTACAGCCATAGCTTTTAATCAGGGCAATACATTGATACAAATTCCTGTTAAATCATTTCTCAGCCAGAATCCATCGCCCACATTCCTTAAGGTACTGGGCCACCATGTGGGCGTTTCATTTCCCGACTCAAATTCACAGAGACACAATTTCCTTTGCACAGATCTGTGAACAGCAAAACCTCCCTGTGTCTCTTGTCTGAGCCAGGGCATTCGATTCCAGTGAACCCTTCTCTCCTGCAATGGCAATGGTCAGACAGAGGGGACGTGGTCACCTGCATCCCTGCCAGGGAGATATTGGCTCGGCTCTTTCTTTCTGCTGCTGTTGTTAGTCCATGAAACATCAGGGATGGAATGCAAGGCTGAGCTCACACACCAATCCCCTGAAACATTTCAGTGCCCCAGAGAAATCCTGCCCCCAGCTATTGGAATGATATGGTAGAGATTCGAATAGGAAAGTGACTGTCTGAATTGTCAGTGTGGGGAATGAACAACAATCTATAGCAATGTCGTTAGCCACAAACACACTAATCATGCTCCAGCTGGAAGGGAAATGGGCAGGAACTCTTGCTGTTCACCATGGACACACTTACACTAATGCACAGCCGTGAGTGTGCTGGGGGAGCTGGTCTGAGCCATTTGAAGTGACAATTCTGTGAGAACAGAAACATTGTGTAGGGAAACAACTATCCCTCAAGTAGTTGTGGCCGAGTGGTTAAAGCGATGGACTAGAAATCCATAGGGGTTTCCCCACGCAGGTTCAAACCCTGCTAACTACGGAAGCATTAGTGTATTGTCATTGCTATTGTCTTAGTGCCTGAACATCCATAGAGCCAGCTCTGGTCTCACTCTAAGGCTGTCTTCACTTAAAATACTGCTGTAGCATTGTGGAGTAAACAGCTGCTACAGTGAGGGGAGGGGTTTTCCATCCCTGTAATAGCTACACTGACAGAACAATCATTCTTTTCATTTAGCACTATCTAACCATGGCTTAGGTCAGCTTATTTATACTGGCTCTGGGGTTTTTTATACACTGAAAAACGTACTAGTTAGAGGGTGTGACAAACTGGGAATGTTCCTAATGTTTTTTCGGAATACTGTGTTAGACTCATAGACTCATAGACTCTAGGACTGGAAGGGACCTCAAGAGGTCATCGAGTCCAGTCCCCTGCCCTCATGGCAGGACCAAATACTGTATAGACCATCCCTAATAGACATTTATCTAACCTACTCTTAAATATCTCCAGAGATGGAGATACCACAACTTCCCTAGGCAATCTATTCCAGTGTTTAACTACCCTGACAGTTAGGAACTTTTTCCTAATGTCCAACCTAAATCTCCCTTGCTGCAGTTTAAGCCCATTGCTTCTTGTTCTATCATTGGAGGCTAAGGTGAACAAGTTTTCTCCTCCTCCTGATGACACCCTTTTAGATACCTGAAAACTGCTATCATGTCCCCTCTCAGTCTTCTCTTTTCCAAACTAAACAAACCCAATTCCTTTAGCCTTCCTTCATAGGTCATGTTCTCAAGACCTTTAATCATTCTTGTTGCTCTTCTCTGGACCCTCTCCAATTTCTCCACATCTTTCTTGAAATGCAGTGCCCAGAACTGGACACAATACTCCAGTTGAGGCCTAACCAGCGCAGAGTAAAGCGGAAGAATGACTTCTCGTGTCTTGTTTACAACACACCTGTTAATGCATCTCAGAATCATGTTTGATTTTTTTGCAACAGTATCACACTGTTGACTCATATTAAGCCTGTGGTCTACTATGACCCCTAGATCTCTTTCTGCCATACTCCTTCCTAGACAGTCTCTTCCCATTCTGTATGTGTGAAACTGATTGTTCCTTCCTAAGTGGAGCACTTTGCATTTATCTTTATTGAACTTCATCCTGTTAACCTCAGACCATTTCTCCAATTTGTCCAGATCATTTTGAATTTTGACCCTGTCCTCCAAAGCAGTTGCAATCCCTCCCAGTTTGGTATTGTCCGCAAACTTAATAAGCGTACTTTCTATGCCAACATCTAAATCATTGATGAAGATATTGAACAGAACCGGTCCCAAAACAGACCCCTGCGGAACCCCACTTGTAATACATTTCCAGCAGGATTGGGAGCCATTAACAACTACTCTGAGTACGGTTATCCAGCCAGTTATGCACCCACCTTATAGTAGCCCCATCTAAATTGTACTTTCCTAGTTTATCTATAAGAATATCATGCGAGACCGTATCAAATGCCTTACTAAAGTCTAGGTATAGCACATCCACCGCTTCTCCCTTATCCACAAGGCTCGTTATCCTATCAAAGAACGCTATCAGATTAGTTTGACATGATTTTTTCTTTACAAATCCATGCTGGCTATTCCCTATCACCTTACCACCTTCCAAGTGTTTGCAGATGATTTCTTTGATTACCTGCTCCATTATCTTCCCTGGCACAGAAGTTAAACTAACTGGTCTGTAGTTTCCTGGGTTGTTTTTATTTCCCTTTTTATAGATGGGCACTATATTTGCCCCCTTCCAGTCTTCTGGAATCTCCCCCGTCTCCCATGATTTCCCAAACATAATAGCTAGAGGCTCAGATACCTCCTCTATTAACTCCTTGAGTATTCTAGGATGCATTTCATCAGGCCCTGGTGACTTGCAGGCATCTAACTTTTCTAAGTGATTTTTTACTTGCTCTTTCCTTATTTTCTCTTCTAAACCTACCCTCTTCCCGTAAGCATTCACTATACTAGACATTCCTTCAGACTTCTCAGTGAAGACTGAAACAAAGAAGTCATTAAGCATCTCTGCCATTTCCAAGTCTCCCGTTACTGTTTCCCCCTCCTCATTGAGCAGTGGGCCTACCCTGTCCTTAGTCTTCCTCTTGCTTCTAATGTATTAATAAAATGTCTTCTTGTTTCCCTTTATTCCCATAGCTAGTTTGAGTTCATTTTGTGCCTTTGCTTTTCTAATCTTGCCTCTGCATTCCTGTGTTATTTGCCTATATTCATCCTTCGTGATCTGACCTAGTTTCCATTTTTTATATGACACCTTTTTATTTTGTAGGTCAAGCAAGATCTCAAGGGTAAGCCAAGGTGGTCTTTTGCCACATTTTCTATCTTTCCTAACCATCGGAATAACTTGCTTTTGGGCCCTTAATAGTGTCCCTTTGAAAAACTGCCAACTTTCCTCAGTTGTTTTTCCCCTCAGTCTTAATTCCCATGGGACCTTACCTATCAGCTCTCTGAGCTTACCAAAATCTGCCTTCCTGAAATCCATTGTCTCTATTCTGCTGTACTCCCTTCTACCCTTCCTTAGAATTGCAAATTCTATGATTTCATGATCACTTTCACCCAAGCTTCCTTCTACTTTCAAATTCTCAACAAGTTCCTCCCTATTTGTTAAAATCAAGTCTAGAACAGCTTCCCCCCAGTAGCTTTTTCAACTTTCTGAAATAAAAAGTTGTCTGCAATGCAGTCCAGGAACTTATTGGATAGTCTGTGCCCCGCAGTGTTATTTTCCCAACATATATCTGGATAGTTGAAGTCCCCCATCACCACCAAATCTTGGGCTTTGGATGATTTTGTTAGTTGTTTGAAAAAAGCCTCATCCACCTCTTCCACCTGATTAGGTGGCCTGTAGTAGACTCCCAGCACGACATCACCTGCGTTTTTTACCCCTTTTAGCCTAACCCAGAGACTCTCAACATTTCCATCTTCTATGTCCATCTCCACCTCAGTCCAAGTGTGTACATTTTTAATATATAAGGCAACACCTCCTCCCTTTTTCCCCTGTCTATCCTTCCTGAGCAAACTATACCCATCCACACCAACATTCCAGTCATGTGTATTATCCCACCAAGTTTCAGTAATGCCAACAATGTCATAGTTGTATTTATTTATTAGCACTTCCAGTTCTTCTTGCTTATTACCCATACTTCTTGCATTTGTATATAGGCATCTAAGATACTGGTTTGATCTTGCCTCCCAGCTTTGCCCTGACCCTCCTTTCTCTCTGCCATTATAGCCCATGCTCCCTCCTGTTTCTGACCCATCTCCCAGGTCTTGTTCCCCACTTACCTGTGGGGTTTGCTCACCTGTCCCCGTCGAACCTAGTTTAAAGACCTCCTTACCAGGTTAGCCAGTCTGTGCGCAAATAAGGCCTTTCCCTTCCTCGAAAGGTGAAGGCCATCTCCGCCTAGCAGTCCTTCCTCAAATAGAATCCCGTGGTCAAGGAAGCCAAAGCCCTCCTGGTGACACCATCTTCGCAGCCAGGCATTCACCTCCACGATGCATCTGTCTCTGCCCGGGCCCCTACCTTCGACAGGAAGAATCGAAGAGAATACCACCTGCGCTCCAAACTCCTTCACCCGTACTCCCAGAGCCCTGTAGTCACTCTTGATCTGCTCAGTGTCACACCTCACAGTATCATTTGTGCCCACATGGATGAGTAGCATGGGGTAGTAGTCCTTAATGAGCCATCAAGCAGGCTAGGCAGAACTGACACCAACTTTCTGGCTTGGGTGTTCCCGGGAAGCATAGCACAAGTTTGAAATATGGGCAGCACAGAGCCAATATTCATAAAGTCAACAACAAAAATGATACACATCTAGAGATAGCATCATTATAATCAGCCAATCAGAACCTCTCCATACACCCCTTACACAACAACCTTTCTACAATATTGGGTGCAAATATATAAGTGGTTGCAACAGTGATCTATAGTTACAGAATATGTCAATAACATCACAGGAGGTGACACAGCATCAGTGAGACTGATACTGGAATATTGCCTCCAGTTTTGGTGTCCTCATTTGAAAAAGATGTTGTGAAATTGGAGTTGGGGCAGCAAAGAGCCACCAAATATTCTGAGGTCTGGAGAAAAAATGCCTTCTAGTGAGCTACTGAAAGAGCTCAACCTGTTTAGCTTATCAAAAGAAGATTGAAAGGTGACGTTCCTAAATGGAGCAAAAAGATTCGCTATTAAAGGGCTCTTGAATCTAGCAGAGAAAAGCATAACAAGACCCAATGGCTGGAAGGTGAAAAGAAACAAATTCATATTACACTTAGGGCACAAATAGTCAACAGCGAGGATGATTCACCACAGGAACAAGCTACCAAGGAAAGTGGTGGATTCACCATCTCATGATGTCATTCAATGAATACTAGATGCCTTTCTGGAATGTGTTTGCCCCAAAAGTAGCTATTGTGTCATACAGGAGGCCTGTGATATGCAGGGGGTCAGATTAGATGCTCTAATCATCTCTTCTGGCCATAAAGTTGACTAATTTCTGAAAAACGGAGTGTAGCATTGGCAGCAGCATCTGATGTTTTCCTGTCTAGCCGGCTTGCTTCCTAGAACGAATGCTCCTTGAGTGGGGTGACCACAGGGAATAGCTCAAACCTCCAAAGTGTCTGGCCAGAGGCAGGACATTGGCACAGCAAAGGAGGGGTGTGACAGTGACATCACAAAGGCCTTTTGCAGGACCTCAGACTATTGGTCAAAGGTGGTGGGGAGGTGGTGACCTCACAGAGAGATGCTGACATCAGTCAGGCAGGACAGGGGCGAAGGGCCAGGGAAACCTCAGAGACCCCTGTGGCTTTGATTCATCAATTCTCCTTTTCCAGGTCTCTCTTTGAGGACTGAGAAAGTATTTGGGTTCAGGTACGTGAGCACCAGGAGGAACTTCTTTTGAGTTTTCTCCTTCCCTTTTCCTGATTTTACTAGAAAACAGCCATCTCTGTTTAGAAGGTAAGAGCCTCCTCGAGGTTTGAAACCTGTTCAGTCTGATCCATCTGGTGACAGTTGAATTCTAGGCATGGAAAGCACGAGCTTAAGGTGGCAGAATTTTATTCTGTACCTGGGATTTTGTCCCTTAGAATCACTGGGAACATTACGGTTTGTCCTTTTTGTTTCACCTTTTCCTCCATCCATCCCTCCCTCTTTTCTCTTCTTCTCTTGCTTCTGGTGTCCCCTCTGGTGTGTGTGTGTGTTGCGGGGGAGTGCTCGGCAGCTCCCACTATGGGAGGTCCACCCAAAAATTTGGGGCTGAAATAGTGCTCGGGCAGTGATCCCCACTAGTGACCTGGCCATCCTTTGGGCTCTCTGGTGAGAACGCTCAGCCTCTCATCCTCAGTCTCTACCCTGATTGGCTGAGCTGGGGGTTATTGACAGGGAGGAGACTCAGGTCCTTGTTGTTCTCTTTGAAGACCAAGTAAATAAGTCAGAATCACTTATATGTTTGATGAATTTTGCTGCTTCTCTGCATTAATGGTCTCTGAGCAGTTCACGATTCTCTCTAACATTGCAGTTCTCCTCAAATACTTGCTGAATAATTACTGTACACTGTTGTTGATCTGGAGCTCATCTGAGAGCACTTTACTCAGGTCATTCAATGTCTGAAATTCAAGATCCGATGGTTAGTTTGAACATCAGGGCTCTTGGGTCCTACTCCCAACTCTGCCACTCGCTGGCTGTGTGACCTAAGACAAGTCAATTCTCCTTTCTCAGCCTTAGCTTCTCCCTCTTTCAAGTAGAGATAATAATGATCCACTCCTACCTACCTTACGGTATGTAGAGGCAGGACTGGCTCTAGGTTTTTTTGCTGCCCCAAGCAAAAAAAAATTTGTCTGTCCCCCCATCCCCCTGCTGCCCTAGCCCTGGGTACTCCCCCAACCCCGCACCCCCTGCCTCCACAGCTCTGGGCCTCCCCCCACACCCACGCCCCTGCTGCCCCAGCCCTGGGCTCTACCCCCTGACCCTCACCCCCCTGCTGCCCAGCCCTGGGCTCTACCCCCGACCCTCACCCCCCTGCTGCCCCAGCCCTGGGCTCTACCCCCTGACCCTCACCCCCCTGCTGCCCAGCCCTGGGCTCTACCCCCGACCCTCACCACCCTGCTGCCCCAGCCCTGGGCTCTATCCTGTGACCCTCACCCCCCTGCTGCCCCAGCCCTGGGCTCTCCTCCCCACACCCGCACTCCCTGCCAAGCCAGCCCTGGGCTCTCGCACACACACACCCCATGTTGCCCCAGTTGTGGGATCTCCCCCCACCAATGCTCCCCCACCCACACACCCCCTGCTGCCCCAGTCCTGGGCTCTGCCCCCTCCAACTGCACCCCCTGCCGCCCCAGCCCTGGGCTCCTCCCCCCACCTGCACCCTCCTTCTGCCCCAGCCCTGGATCACTGGTAACTTGCTCCCAGGGTGGGTCATTCAGCAGGAATTTTGGATGTGCACAGAACACAGACAGGATTGGTTCCCACATGGTTACAAAGCTGCAGTAAAGTGGAACAATTTTCAGCTTGTGTGATTGGAAGATATCTGGATGCATATTGTAAGACTGTCCTCCATCAATGAGGAAAAGTTGAGGTGCCTTTATTATTCTTTCTTCCACTCTTCTATGGGGAATTTGCCAGTGCAATATCACTGTCTTCCTTTTAAACAAACAAAAAGGCTGTTGAAAATAGCAATTCCAGTCCTAAAAACCTCTGGGAAGCATTTCTTGCTCAATTTCATCCTACTTTTTCTACAGTAGATCAGTATATTTGATTTGGGAGAAATGAAGTACCAGCTGCCCAAACTGAGCTTGAGCACTCCTGAATTTTGAGGTGTTCAAATCTAGAAGGCAGGTGCTAGATTCCCTTTCTGAATATTAGCTAAATCTGGAAAGGAAAAGTCAATTTCTGCTTCCATGGCTCAGAAGTGGAAATCCTTCTATGTGCCCGGTATTGTATCTAAAGCTGCCCAGGTCCAGTAGAGCCTCCCCTCCCTTACTTTGCATTTTAAATTCTAGTGGGACCCACATACCTCCCTTGCTAGGCTTCAGATAGAGAGGGGCACTGTCCATTTAGTCCACCCAACTCCTTCTTTGAGGGCTGCAAGGTGAGGTCACACCAGTGTCCCTAAGCCAGTCTGGAGATGTCTTCTGAAGGGGGTATCTGGGCCAAACTCCTTGGGTACATTTGTTCCCCATTCACAGTGCCACACCGCTCTAGCAGTGAGCCACAGCAAGCTGCAGCCTGAGGTTTCAGCTACCATACTCCCTCCCCCTCCCTTCCCTGTTGATAGCAGCCTAGGGAATGCTGGGAAATGTAGTTCTTTCCCTGCTCCAGGGCTGACTCTATAGGCAGGGAGCTAACCAAGGAACTACAGCTCCCAAGGCCTCCTGTTGGTTCTCAGCTCCCAGGCTTCAGAGTAGCAGCCGTGTTAGTCTGTATCCGCAAAGAACAGGAGTACTTGTGGCACCTTAGAGACTAAGAAATTTATTTCAGCATGAGCTTTCCGGAGCTACAGCTCACTTCTTCGGATGCACAGAATGGAACACACAGACAGGAGATATTTATCCATACAGAGAACATGAAAAGATGGAAGTATGCATACCGACAGGAAGAGTCTAATCAATTGAGATGAGCTATCATCAGCAGGAGAGAAACAAAAACCTTTTGAAGTGATAATTAAGATGACCCATAGAAGGTGTGAGGAGAACTTAAGATAGGGAAATAGATTCAATTAGTGTAATGACCCAACCGTTCCCAGTCTCTGTTTAAGCCTGAGTTAATTGTATCTAATTTGCATATTAATTCAAGTTCAGCAGTCTCTCTTTGGAGTCTGTTTTTGAAGTTTTTTTGTTGCAAAATTGCCACCTTCAAGTCTGTCAGTGAGTGGTTAGAGAGGTTGAAGTGTTGTCCCACTGGTTTTTGAATGTTATGATTCCTGATGTCAGATTTGTGTCCATTTATTCTTTTGCATAGAGACTGTCTGGTTTGGCCAATGTACATGGCAGAGGGGCATTGCTGGCACATGATGGCATATATCACGTTGGTAGATGTGCAGGTGAACGAGCCCCTGATGGCGTGGCTGATGTGATTAGATCCTATGATGGTGTCACTTGAATAGATATGTGAACAGAGCTGGCATTGGGCTTTGTTGCAAGGTTAGGTTCCTGGGTTAATGTTTATGTTGCATGGTGTGCGGTTGCTGGTGAGTATTTGCTTCGGGTTGGGAGGCTGTCTATAAGTGAGGACTGGCCTGTTTCCCAAGATCTGTGAGAGTGAGGTATCATCTTTCAGGATAGGTTGAAGATCTTTGATGTGCTGAAGAGGTTTTAGTTGGGGGCTGTAGGTGATGGCTAGTGGCGTTCTATTATTTTCTTTGTTGGGCCTGTCCTGTAGTAGGTGGCTTCTGGGCACTCTTCTGGCTCTGTCAATCTGTTTTTTCACTTCAGCAGGTGGGTATTGTAGTTTTAAGAATGCTTGATAGAGATCTTGTAGGTGTTTCTCTCTGTCTGAGGGATTGGAGCAAATACGATTGTATCTTAGAGCTCGGCTGTAGACAATGGATCATGTGATGTGTCCTGGATGGAAGCGGGAGGCATGTAGGCAAGTATAGTGGTCACTGGGTTTCAGGTATAGGGTGGGTTTATGTGACCATCGCTTATTCATCACAGCAGTGTCTAGGAAATGGACCACTCGTGTGGATTGGTCTAGGTTGAGGTTGATGGTGGGATGGAAATTGTTAAAATCACGGTGCAATTCCTCAAGGGCTTCTTTTCCATTAGTCCAGATGATGAAGATGTCATCAATGTAGCAGAAGTAGAGTAGGGGCGTTAGGGAATGAGAGCTAAGGAAGCATTGTTCTAAGTCAGTCATAAAGATGTTGGCATACTGTGGGGCCATGCAGGTACCCATAGCAGTGCCGCTGACTTGAAGGTATATATTGTTCCCAAATGTGAAATAGTTGTGGGTGAGGACAAAGTCACAAAGTTCAGCCACCAGGTTAGCCGTGATATTATCGGGGATACTGTTCCTGATGGCTTGTAGTCCATCTTTGTGTGGTATGTTGGTGTAGAGGGCTTCCACATCCATAGTGGCCAGGATGGTGTTTTCTGGAAGATCACCGATGGATTGTAGTTTCCTCAAGAAGTCAGTGGTGTCTTGAAGATAGCTTGGAGTGCTGGTAGCATTGGGCCTGAGGAGAGAGTCCACATAGCCAGACAATCCTGCTGTTAAGGTGCCAAGGCTTGAGATGATGGGGCATCCAGAATTTCCAGGTTTATGGATCTTGGGTAGCAAATAGAATACACCTAGTCGGAGTTCTAGCCATGTGTCTGTACACATCTGTTCCTGTGCTTTTTCAGGGAGTTTTTTGAGCAGATGGTGTAGTTTCTTTTGATAATCATCAGTGGGATCAGAGGGTAATGGCCTGTAGAATGTGGAGTTAGAGAGCTGCCTAGCAGCCTCTTGTTCATATTCCGACCTAGTCATGATGACGACAGCACCTCCTTTGTCAGCCTTTTTTATTATGATGTCGGAGTTGTTCTTGAGGCTGTGGATGGCATTGTGTTCAGTACCGCTTAGGTTATGGAGCAAGTGATGCTGCTTTCCCACAATTTCAGCCTGTGCACATTGATGGACGCAATCTATGTAGAAGTCCAGTCTGTTGTTTCGACCCTCAGGAGGAGTCCATGCAGAATCCTTTTTATTATAACATTGGTAGGAAGGATTCTGTGGGTTAGGATGTTGTTCAGAGGTGTGTTGGAAGTATTCTTTGAATTGGAGACGATAAAAGTAGGATTCTAGGTCACCGCTCCCAGGCTGGATCCCTCTTAGCTGCTGCCCCTGCAAATGGGCTGCCCCAAGTACCTGCTTGCTTTGCTGGTGCCTAGAGCCACCCCTGGGACCAACACATGTTTGTTTTCATCCTCTGAGTTAGGAAACCCACAAAAGCCTCTTCTTTTTTACTGGGGCAGGCAAAAATAAGGTGACACTAAATTATTCTGATTGCTAAAAGCAGGTTTAGGGAGTTGTGTATTTTTGAAAAAAAAATAAAAAATAATATCCTTCTAACTAGCAGCATGAGATAAAAAAAGAACACAGACAAACCTTGTCAGTAAGGGCTAATGTCCTAAATGGGAAACCAGCAGTGGTTTGTAGCTGGGGGAGCGTACAGTCTGAATGTGTATGACCTGACCCCAGCCCCCACCCCCATATAGCAGTAGGGCTTGACACTCTCTCTGTGCATTGGTGTGGTGGCTGAGTGGTTAACCAAGCAGTAACAATTCAAGGAGGTTCCCTGAGTCGGTTTCACTCCTCAGGAGATTCTGCACAATAAAAATTCTGTGCACAATAGTTTAAAATTCTGCAAATTTTATTTGCTAATAAATAAATGTGGAGGGGAGCAGAGGCTCTTGGATGCTCAGAGGTGGGATATCACCCTGCAGCCCCCTCTCCCTTCCAGGGAAACAGACTCTGTGGTGAGGCTGCACCTCTCTGCTGCTTACTCCAGGAGCTCCCAAAAGACTCCCCAGAACTGCTCACGAGGGGTGCATGACCACTCTTGTGGCTTCCCTTTGCTTCCCCATCAGAAAGCCTGAGCAGGTGGCCCCGGGTGATTTGAAAGGACCCGGGGGTTCCTGTCACCACTACCGGCAGCACAGTGGGGCTAAAGCAGATTCCTGCCCACCCTCGCTTCACACGGCGCACCACTCCCAGAAGCATCTGGCACGTCCCTGCGGCCCCTGTGGGATGTGTCTCTTGCATGCTGCCCCCGCCCCAAGTGCCAACTCTGCCATTGGAACTGCGGCAATGGGAGCTGCAGGGGTGGTGCCTGTGGGCAGTGGTGCCAGGGGACTCCTCCAGCCTCCTCCATGTAGGATTTGTGCCAGATGGGGGTGTGGGTCACTTTCAGGAGCTGCCTGAGATATGTGCCACATCCCAACTCCCTGCTCCAGCCCAGAACCTGCACCTCATGCACCCAAAATCCCTCCCAGAGCCTGCCACTGCCCCCCTTGCACCCCAACCCCCTGCCCCAGCCCAGATTCCGCACACCACCCACACCCAAACTCCATCCCGGAGCCTGCCACCGCCCCCCCTGCTTTGTTGGCGGCTCTGTTCCAGCGGCTGGGGAAACACCACAACTTTAAAGAAACCAACGGTACCAAGTCCTGCAGCGTCACCTGTGGGGTTTCCACAAGAGCATCCATGCTGAGGAGCCAGTCAGCATGTGACTGTACGACCGGATCAAACTAGAGCTGGCCGAGTTCCAGGAGATGAGGCTGCAGCTGGCCGATATGAGCGGGAGCACTGAGTGAAGGGAGGGGCAGCTCCCCTAACATTTTTGCAGCCTGCAGGGAATGGAGACAAAGCAGGGGGATGCGGGGACTCAGGTCAGGACCTGCGGATCTGATAGTGCAGGACCACAGTCGCTGGAGTAGGCGAGAGAGTCCCGCAAGAGGAAGCTGCTAGTGGGAAGCAATAAGTGCAGGGTACAAACCAGCCAGCTGAGAGTCACTGGGGTCTAGAAAATGAAATGGCAGCAGGTCTCATGGTGTAATGGGCAGCACTCAGGACTTTGGATCCTGGGTTTAAATCTCAGTGGGACCTCCTGGAGCAATGCTGGTTTCCTGCAAAGCCATGGAGCTCAATGTGCTTGGCTCCCCTCTCTCAGGGTGAACTGGAGTGAGTTTTTTCCCTCCTGCTGAGTGACTGATGCCCACTAGAGATAGGTCTTTGGTCCAGCCAGTTCAATGAGCTGGCTGCTATAGGTTGAGGTCCTTGAAATTAACACTCTGGCTGGAGAGCCCTGTGGGTTGACCATATGGTTGTTTCTCACTGCTTCACCTGATGTCCACAACTTTGGTCCCTGCAGCTGCTACACTCTTCCTCTTCCCACATGGCATTCAAAGGAAGGAGTGCCATGGCCAGGCTTCATAGTCAGGGCTAGGCAGGAAGGAGGAAGAGTCCCAGGCTGGAGCCCAACACATCTTTCCTGCTCTGGGCACCTAGAGCAGAGGTGGCTGGTGCTGACAGCTCTAAGGGAAGGTTTATAAGCCACAGAGCAACCGAGGGCAGGGCAAGAGGAGGAGATAACCATGCCTATGTGTGGCCAGCAGACAGCCACAAAGACACCCGGCCAGCCTGCTCCATGCCATGCCAAACCCCCACTGAAGGCCATCCACAGACCAGCATTCGTTCTGCAGCCAGCATCACAAGGTGGTTGGAAGGCAGGTGGGGCCTCTGACCGTTCCTACTCAAAGGGCTCCTTTTGGCGGTGGGGCCGGAGATATTTCCCCCAAGAGGCTCTTTCCCAGCTGCTGAGAAGCACAGAAGTACCAGGTGTTTGCTCTTGCGGTGAAAGGGGTTAATACGTTTAGGCAGCCTGGCTAGCTCAGCTGGCAGCACCTCTAGCTCTTACTCTGAAGGTTGAAATTACAATTCCCTGTCTGGGTGCTTGGGGCTCCTCTTCAACAATACAACACACAATCTGCCTAAGCCCCCACCCAGTAACCTGGCTAAACTAGCCCTGGCCACTGCGTGCCTCTAAGAGACAATATTTTCCCCACTCACAACCACTGAGTGTAGAAAAGAAACTTTAAGAAAAAGGAGGAAACTCACCTTGTAATAACACCACAATCAGGATTCATAACACAACATTATGAGCAAAACACCCACCCACAGTGCGCTGGGCAGTGGCCTTTGCCTCGGGCTCTTAAATCCAGACACCAAAAGCTCTGTGGATGTGCCCCTCCCTTCACTGCACCTCACCCACAGCTGCTGTCCTGGGTCAGTGAAAACCCACAGTTCACTTCTCACGTCCCGGGGGGAAAGCCCCTTTCTTCCTCCACCCTCCGCTGTCTGGCCACATTGTCGGTCACTTGCCCTTCCCCTCTGTCACCGTTCTGCTGGCCCCTCTCTGCTCTGGGACATCTTGTGGTCCCACCAGGAGTGGAACAGGCTCCCTGAAAGTAGTGACCACCACAGCCCGAACAATAGCCCCATCCCGTCCACTCGAGGCCACGCCCCTGCACCGAGCCCTTCTCCCCAAGGCCCTGCTCCCATGCTGCCTCTTCCCCCCAAGACCCTACCTCCCGCTTACTGCTATCCGCCCCCTTCCGCCTCACTCCCCCTTACGGTCATTACAAAGTGGCATGGCAAAGCCCTCCCATTTTGAAAAGACCTGGGGTGTTGTTCCCCCCTGTTCAAGCACCCGTGGGGCCCTGCACTTCACACAGCTCTCCCTGATTTCAGCTGTTAGTGAGGGAGCCTCACTGCTAGCGCAGGCTCAGCAGTTTCTTGCATGAGAGACACTGTCCCAAAACAGGACTAATGCTTAGAGCTGGTGATCAGTGATTTCAGATCTGTTGGTCTGCAGCAAGACTCTACAGTGAGTCTTAATCAGCTCTGTTATTACACAGGAACGAACAAAAGGGTGAAATGGTGCCTGGAAGCCTTAAGAAGAATCCACCCCACCAAGTACAACGCTTGTCGCTACCTGCTCTCAACTCCACTGAGAATGTTTTGGGGTCACTCCTTGCCTTTATCAACCTAGGGAGAGTAGCAATTAGCAGGTGCTCCAGTGGCACAATTGGTTAGCGTGCAGTACTTATAGGGCAGTGCTGAGAGGAGCTATGCTGAGGTTGTGAATTCAAACCTCACCTGGAGCACTGGTTTTCATTAACCAAATGGCATCGCCCCCTCATTTGGCCCTGTGGAATGTACAATTCCAGCCCAGGGGACACTGAGGCAGGGAAGAAGTTAAAAATGCCCCTTCACTTATTAGCTCCTCTCCAGAGGGCAGGTCAGAATCTACAATCCTTTCTCCTCCACCAGCCCCTGTGCCAGGATCCCTCCAGCAGATCCTGTAGTCCTGACCATGGCATCTGTACTACTGACAAACATTAAGTGACAGGGACAAAACACTCAAATCCCGCCTGGTGCAGGGAGCCAGGTTTGCGCTTCAAATTCTGTCGTTGGTACACTTCCAGGCCGGGGAATATCCCACAACAGCATTTAATGCGAAGCTGCCTGCAGAACAGTTACACTGCACAGAGCTGCTATGGAGGAAGGGTGGGAATTGGTAACATTTTGAGGATTGTTTGGGAAATGAGCCTTTTTTTTTTGTGAGGTTAATAACTATCTCCTCAACTTTATTTACTCAACTTAAAAATGGGTGTCACTTGATTTTTGCATCTCCCTGTGAAAATACAACTGGCACGTGTGGCTTTCTACAGGGGGTCATGATGTTAAAGTTGGGGAATTCAGTCTCTGTACTTCTGGGGGAGTGTTGCTTTTTTAAACTGCCTCACTGCCAGGCACACCAGACTGTTAGCTGCACTCACTGTCCTTGCCAGGGGCCCTTGCTGAACCCTGGGCGGCTGCACTGCCATGCTGGGGTTACTCTGCAGGGGGAGAAGCTGCTGGGAAGCAATGTAGAGCAGGTGCAGGAAGGAGACGGGGTCACTATTCACATTCTGAACTGCACAATTTTCCAAATTTGGGAATAGATTCATAGATTCATCCTCCAGCAAGTGACCCCGTGCCCCACGCTACAGAGGAAGGCGAATGTCTGAGAACAATTCTAAGGGGAAGGTGAATGCAGAGCTATGACACTGGAGATGCCCAGACCTCCAACGGGGGCAGTGTGGAAATTAATAATGGGAAGATCATTTGCAAAATTAGTCGTCACTGAAAAGATTTGTCTCTGTTCCTATTTCACGCTGTGGTGTTAGAGGAATCAGTACAGAGTTTTACTATATTAATTAAACACTTAATTTTATGTAACCAAGCCAAAAACTTAGTGTCACTTATTTTTTCTCTGTCCTAGCAAGAATGAATTGAATTTTGTGACTTTCTGGAAAGTGCAGCAAGATTAAATGTGGGGAATTCAGTCTCTGTGTTTGTGATCTGATGTTTTCCTCTCACAGGTCAGTGCCTGCCTTGAAATACCAAGAGGAATCTAAGGGCTGGTGTACGCTGGGCACTTAACTGGCAGAGCGACGTCTCTCAGGGTGTGATCTCCCCCGCAACCCATAGAGTTAAGGTGACCTAAGCCCTGGTTAGATAGTGCTAAAGAAAAGAAAGAACTGTTCTGTCAATGTAGCTATTACAGGGATGGGAAAACCCCTCCAGTCACTGTCTGCTCCAGAGAGCTATAGCAGCGCCACAGCAGTGTTTTAAGTGTAGACAGAGTGAAACTAGATCTGGCTCCAGTTCACACTGTGGATGCTCAGGCACTAAGAGTGCAATAATAACAACAACGCAGTTGTCAGGATTTGAACCTGTGCCAGGGAACCACAATGGATTTGTGGTTTATCACCTTACCCACTTGACCACAACTACTTAACATACATTTGTTTCACTCCATGATGATTCTGTTCTCACTGAATTGTCATTCCCATTGTTTGCTCAGACCAGCTTCCCCAGCACACTCACGGCTGCACATCAGTGTACGTGTGTCCTTGGCTGAACAGCGAGAATTCCTGCCCATTTCCCTTCCGGCTGGAGCAGGATGAGAGTGTGTTTGTGTGAACGACATTGCTGTAGATTGTTGTTCATTCCCCACTCTGACAATTCAGACAGTTTCTTTCCTAGTCAAATCTCCAGCACATCGTTCCAATAGCCGGGGGCAGGATTTCTCTGGGGCACTGAAATATTTCCAGGGGCTGGTGCATGAACTCAGCCTTGCATTTCACCCTCGATGTTTCATGGATGAACAACAGCAGCAGAAAGAAAGAGCCGAGCCAATATCTCCCTGGCAGGGATGCAGGTGCCATGTCCCCTCTGTCTGCCCATCGCCATCGCAGGAGAGAAGGGTTCACTGGAATCGAATACCCTGGCTCAGACCAGAGACATAGGGAGGTTTTGCTGTTCATGGATTTGTGCAAAGGAAATTGTGTCTCTGTGTGAAATTGAGGTGGGAAATGAAATGTCCACATGGTGGCCCAATGCCCTAAGGAATGTGGGTGCAGGATTCGGGCTGAGAAATGATTTAACGGGGTTTGTTTCAATTATTTGCCCTGATTAAAAACCATGGCTAAAAGGCAGCTACTGTTGTTAGTACTTGTACCTGTGTAGGGACACCCCAGAGGGTGTTAAGTCCATTGCCTTCACCAAGAGCAGTTGATTTTTTATCAAGGTACAAATTTCTTGTGAAGGCCTAGAACACAGAGAAAACAATACACTGATGATAAGAAGAAGTACATAAAAAGATTTTGCAGCCACCATGGGCATAACTATGATGTGTCGTGTTTCACTTTTTATATCTGGTACCACCTCCTTTCCCTTTCGCCTTGTAGTTGACCAAGGGCAAAGCTGAACATCTCTTCAGATACCAGGGAGTGTTTATGTCCATCCCTGCGAGCTACACAGGGGTTTGATGTTGCTGCTTTCAGTCCTCTGGCTCTGCCGGGATAAGGAACAATTCAGGCTGTCACTGAACAGAAGGAGGAAGATCATTTTTTGACAGGGAGAGGGACGCCTCCTCTTAAAGGTGTTTGTCTGGCTGGCAGTCCTGGTTCCCAGGTCTTGCCCATGGGGCTCCAGCAGTTTTGGGACCAGTTCACTCCCTTGGCCCCACCTGCTGCCCCCAGGCGCTCCCCTCCAGGGGCCCTGGCAGTGCAGTATCTGTCTGCTCACTCCAGTGGCTGCCGGCCCCTCCCCATGGCAGGGCGGGGCAGAGCTGTGCCTCTACGCTCTGCCCCCACTCCAAGCCCCTGCAGCCAATGGGACACTGTGGGGGTGATGCCTGGGGTCAGCAGCATGCGAAGGCCCCCCAGCCTGCCCCGCCTTGGAGCCACAGGTAAGTGCTGCGCCACTGACTCCCTCCCAGAGCCCACACCCCCTCCCTCCACACACCCCCTCCCACTCGCTCCAATCCCCCTCCCAGAGCCTGCACCCCCATCCCTCCTCCTATTCCCCCTACCCCTGTCCCAGCCCAGAGCCTGCACCCAGCACCCAAACTCCATCCCAGAGCCTGCACCCTAGAACCCCTCCCCCACCCAAACTCCCTCCCAGAGACCAGCCTCTCACCCCTTCTGCACCCCAACTCCCCCCAGAGCCTGCACCCCTCCTGCACCCCAATCCCCAGCCCCAACCCAGGGTCTGAACCCTAGACCTCCTCCCCCCCCCAAACTCCCTCCCAGAGCCTTAGGCAGATGAGAGGCAGGGTTTTAGGGGCGGGTTCTGAGTGGTATGAGTGACATTATTGGCCCACTGGGAGGATTGGAGGACTAGCACTGGCCCTAAGGGATTGGAGCAATGCTGGAGAGACTGACGGGCACAGAGCTGGGGAGCTGTGTGTGCTCCAAGGAGAGTTGTTGTTGTGCTCTGGTGACACAGAGCGGGGGTGGGGAGTTTGTAAGCTGTGGTGTTTGTATAGAGAGAAAGTTTAGTAACCCCTAGGTTAAAAACTGTTCCTGCTCTGAGCTATACATGACACTCTTTGTTGCGAGTATAGATCAGTGGGTGAATGTTTCCCTGCAGGATAATAGGTTCCTAGTTCCAATCCAAGTGATTCCCTTGAAAAACTTTTTCGAATGAAAATGGATTTCCAGACCCATCTCCAGTATGTTCAGGAGTTCGCTGAATGTGGGGGGCGGGACTTGAAATGAATTTAAACACTCAGCATTTTCCTATGCAAATGAATGAAGACCTAGCAGAGCTGTCCAGCAGCTGAAATCAGTTCCAGACCTCGGCGTCTCTAAGAGGGACACTCTGTATCTGAGGCATGTGGGACACCTCTGTGGTGATGACAGGTGAAAAAATGCTGGATTCAATGAAAGATGAGACCATAGGAGGGGAAGGTGAACGGCAGCACCACACAGGGTCATAGCACTGAGACATGGGGCTTCACTGTCACTGCTCTTGTGTTTTCCATCATTTATATCCTAAGGAACACACCCTCCCCCTCCCCCACACACTGTCACACACAACCTTCTCCCCTTGAGCCCAATCCAACCCTCCCCCTCTCCCACACACACTCCATGGGACACAGCCTCTCAGTGACTCACCCAGATGGGGGCTTGTCTCTGCATCTCCCCAACAGGGGAGCAGAGAGCCGAAAGGGCAGCAGGAGACCAATGGAGCTAGGCAGGACTAGAAAAGATTTCCCTTCCCTTTCCTTCTCTCCTCTTGAGTTCTGTTAATCTCACCCATGGGACGTTCCAGCACTGGGTGGGTTCAAAGCACCAACCTTCCCCTCAGCAACAGAAGGTGGGAACCAGCTCTATCACACAGAAGGAGGCTCCCCACCATTGCTGCTGCCATTCAGCAGCCATTAATATGGATTTGTTTTAGCTAATGCAACACCCCCTCAACTCCTAATTCATCCCTGAATCAAAGAGGCAAGCCCCTCAAAGGGGCAATGGGTTAGTGTACAGGACTTATAGTAGCAGTGCTGAGGGCAGCAATGCTGAGGTTGTGAGTTCAAACCTCACCTGAAGCACTAGCTTTCTTTAAGCAAATGGGTTCTGCCAATCAGTTTGCCCTGCAGAAAATACAATTGCAGCTCAGAAGACACTGAGGTCCCCTTGCTTTACAGAGAGCAGGGCAGATTCCACAGATCTACCAGGCTCTGCTCTCCACCTGCCTCAGGGAGGGGTCAGGCAGAGCCCAGAGCCCTGCCCCTGACTCCCCCTCAGTCTTTGCTCCCCAAACCAGCTGTGTGTTCACCCTCTTCGCTGTGAGACTCAAACCCTGCCTGGCTTTCTGTATGTTGATGTGGTATTCGTCTGTCGTGTTGATGTGCATGTGGGTCCTGTGTGATTTTGGTGGATGCCTGGCATAGTTTTGGGTGCGTGTGTGTATGATTTTTGCATACAGATTGTTTTTTTGCTTAGTATTCTTTTGGTATGTGGGTTTTGTGCTTTCATATTGTGGGCTTTTGCTGTGTTTTTTGGTGAGGATTTGTTCTTTCTATATTTTGTGTGGCTTTCCCTTTTGTGTATATGCCTCTGTGTGCTGTGTGGGTTTGTGTGGGTTTGGTTTTTGTTTATGTCTGTGTGGGCCTGTGCAGTCTGTGATTTTCTCTTTCTCTCTGTGTGTTTGTCTCTCTGTTTGTATCTTCATGTGCAAATTCACTGGAATTTTTCAAAATCTTCACAGCTTTGCCAACTTTCACCGGGAATTTTTCTCCATTAACAAATTCTAACGTGTTCTCTACCAGTTTGTGACCATTGCCCCAGGGGCACGTCAGTCTCAGGGGCCTGATTTCCCATTGACCCTTCCCCCTTTTATTGGGACTGGGAACTAGCCAACCAAAAACTCCACTAAATTTCAGTAAAGGGCCAACAGTCCCTTACACGAGCCAGCCCCATGAGGGTCACCGATGGCCAGAGAAGGCAATGCAAGCTGGGCCCGTGGTGTAATGGGCAGCACTCTGAATCCTGCAGTCTGAGTTCAAATATCAGTGGGACCTTGTGTTGGATTGTGGTAAAGCCCTGGAGCTCAAAGTGCTCAATTTTTCTGTCTCCAGTTGTTTAAGAGTGAGTCTTTTCCCTCCTGCTGGGTGACTCACACAAACTAGAGCCAGGTCTTTGGTTGAGATGGCTGCAATGGATTGGGGTGCAGAGGTGGCTATGGCTGCCTGTAGTCTTGTGGTTTGACCTGGTTGGGATTCTTGCTGCTTCACCTAATGCCCACAAGTTTGGCCCTTGTGCTTCCTGCCATACCTTTCCTCTGACCCACATGGCGCTTGACGAAAGGAGTGCCAGGGCCGGGATTAATAGTCAGGGCTTGGCAGGAGGGAGGTGGAGCCCAGCCTGAACCCCCTCACACCTTCCCTCCTCCGCACAGCTAGAGCAAAGGCGGCTGGTGCTGACAACTCAAAGGGAAGGTTTATAAGCCACAGAGCAACTGAAGGCAGGGCAAGAGGAGGGGAGAACCTCATGCCTATGCATGGCCAGCAGACAGCCACAAAGACCCCCGGCCAGGCTGCTTCCTGCCATGCCAAACACCCACTGAAAGCGACCCACAGACCAGCATGAAGGGCAGCTGCTGATGCTCTGTGGCCAACATCAGAAGAAGGTAGGAAAGCAGGGCCAGCCCCCTGGTGTGGCCTCTGTCTGTTCCCACTCACAGTGCTCACTTTTGCAGTGGGGCAGAAGATTTTATCCCAAGAGGCTTTTCCCCAGCTGGCGAGAAGCAGAGAAACACCCAGGCTCCTAAGGTGCTATTTACCAAGCCCCCTCAAGCACAGGGGCAGGTGCACACTTGGAAGAGGGAAACTGCTCTACACGCCAGCCCGGGCAGCCGCCCATTATCTTTGGCAAGTCAGGAATGGCAAGGGCTTGACTGGAAGCACCTGCGGCTCATGCCCCAGCCTCCGTGACACCCAACCCCCAACTCCTTCCCAGGACCTTAGCTGAAGCCAGAGCATTGGCCTGAGCGGCCAAGAAGAGGTTCCAGCCCTGAAGGGAGTAGGACTTTCAGCACGAAGGTAAAACTGCAGCAACACAACCATGAAGAGACTTAAACCTTCAATCTCCTGATTTGAAGTCCGACATCTTATCCATTAGGACATGTAAGAAAAGCCCCTCCAAACACTTCTTTAGAAAAGGCAGACACTGTGTTTCTCAGGTCTTCTACTGAGTGGGGCCGAGACTCTCTGGGCACAAGAAGTAGAGTTCCCAGCGACATGTGAGAATTAATTCTATGGAGCGAGGTGCAGGACTTTAGCAGGGAGGCTCAGGCATGGGGGATTGGGGTGCAGTGGACGGGCTGGCTGTCTAGGTGAGGAGATTTAGTGACCCTCAGGTGCAGGAGAGAGGAACAGAAGGAGGATTTGGCAGTGGCCGTGGAGAAGAAGAGGAGGGGTGGAGGCTCCTAGCAAGCCTGGCTAGCTCAGTCAGTAGAGCATCAGGCTCTTAATGGGAGGAACCAGGTTTTGAGCTGCTGTCCAGGGACTCAGCTTTTAAGTTGCCTTGTGTGCCAGGAGCCAAATGATTCCTGGTGGTGCCCAGAGCCATGTGTGGGACAGAGGCTGAGACTTGTGGCACTTGCTCTGCGGCAGGGATCCTGGCAGCTCAGACTCAGGGAAGGCTTCTGCGCTCAGAGGTGCTGACTTTGAGAGTTCCCGGGCAGTGCTCAATGCCTGCTCCACCACAGGCCCTGCCCCCAAACCATCAAATCTCTTCCTACCCGACCCTGCCCCACTTCTTTCTCTCCTCACTCCTCCAGCACACCCCATCAATGGCCAGCGGGAGGCGCTGAAGGAGAAGAGGAGGAGCTTATCAGCCAGGCCTGCTAGCAGGTGGGAGGTGCAGGGGCAGAGATGGCTGCTGGGCACCTTTTTTTTATTTTCTCTCTGTTGGTTCTGCAGTCCTGTAGCACCCATGGAGTCGCTGACTTGGCTCCTTTCGCACGCTAGAGAGAGGAGCAGAACCAGGGCTATGGCTGATCTATGGGGCACTAGGTGAGTGCCAGAGGCTTCAGGTGCTGAGAAGTGGTGTCCCAGGAATCCCTATGAAAGGAGCAGAACAGGATTTACTTGGAGTGGGGAGAGAATTGAGAGTGTCTCAGGGGGTTGTAGAGAGGTATTGCCCGGGTTAGAGAGTAGCTAAAACACAGGCCTCGCTGTGAGCAGGATTTGAACCTGCGCAGGGGAACCCTATTGGATTTCAACTCCAACGCCTTAACCACTCGGCCATCACAGCTGTGAGCACAAAACTGCCCCACTGCCAGAGAAACTGGTAAAGAATCACAATGCCCAGGCATGAAGTCATCTGAACTACAGAATTCCCACCGCAAACCTGGCTCCCAAAGCACAGGGGGGATTTGGGGTTTGTTCTCTTTGCTTAGCCATGCGCAGTCGCACAGAGAGCGCATTTTAAAGTCTCCCCTCCCACAGAGCCGGAATGGGAAATGATTCTCAACTTGAAGCTTGATGTGAATGAGGATGTCTGGGCCACAGGGCCAGGGACTGATCTTTGCTATAGAAACCAGTGACACACAGAACCAGGCTAAGGAAAATGTTTCCTGGAGTCAGTAACTGGAATAGCAGCAGTATTGTGCAGAGAAATGTCTCACAAGAGGAGTCAGCGCATTGGTGGTTCAGTAGCAGAAGTCACAGATACAGCGGGGGAGGTCTGTGGATCGGGAGTGAGGGGCACTGGCAGAGCAGTGAGAGGGGAGCCCAGGGCTGGGATAACAGGGGCTGTGGGTCAGGACAGGCAGTTCTGCGCGGAGTGTTCAGAGGTGCCCTGTATCTGCCCTTTCTCTGCACCGTCCCTGCTCCCAGAATGCACCAGGCCCTGGACTGAACTCTTCCCCTGCAGGCTGAGCTGGTTTCGTTTGCTGTGATCCTGTTGGATAGGGAGGGGGGGGAAGTGACAGTCCCAGCCCAGAGCCAATGCCCCCCTGTCACCCAGCACCCTTGGCCCCGGATCCACCCAGCCTAGTAGAGAACTCAGCAGGGCAGGTCAGCCAGGAGCTGTGCCCTGCCAGGCGCTCAGGGGCATCTACCCTGCAGCTGAGGGATCTCCCCAGCGTGGTCCATGGGAGCTCGCGCACTAATGGGTAGCGGCAGCAGCTGCGTGGTGGGTTGGGCTGGTGACCCGGGTCCATCTCCTGGGGTCGGCTGGGTTCATGCTCAGGCGACTGGCCCCAGTCACCGGCCGAGCCCCCCAGCCACGCTGCTGCTGTTAGTGCACTAGCCTTGGGTGGAAGCTGCTGGCTGGCTGGACCCTGAGGGTGGATCAGGCACTAGGGGAAACCCTCCAGCCTGGAGATTCGTTGCCGAGATTCCTGGTAGCTGCCCATCCCCATGGTTTGTGTGGCTGCCCCCCAGGGCCCAGCAATGGCTCTGGAGGGCGACTCGCGTCACCTGGGGGGATGTGATCCAGGCAGTGGGCAGCCAGGGGGTCTGACTTACTGATAAAATTGGTCTCTTCACTCCATGGTGCTCAGCGGCCTGGGTCCATACCAACACCTCCCAGGAACAGGTCGGGGTTGGGTGGGGTTAGAATTTCCCTCTAAAGCGATTTTAGGGTCTGATCCTGCAAGTCCCCCATGTACCCAGTACAGGATGGCTCCAGGCACCTCACTCGATCCAGTGCTGGCGTGTACAGCAGAGAATTGGAAGCGGCAAATCGAGGGGTCATATAAAGAGACTAGAAATACAAGAAATTACTTTTGAAAGGAGAAAAGAAAAAGACGATATTCCCCAGCTGTTTAATAGGGCGAACTGCCCCTTGCAGGCTGCGAAGGGAAATCTCAGGGGTTGTGTTCACCTGTTCCCAGGGCTGTGTCCTCAAGACAGATTTGTGGGAGAAAGGAAATCACCACCGAGAGAGGAGTTGGGCTCAGTGTGGATTTTTGTGCTTTGGCAGGAAATTTAGGGAGGGAGCGGGTGAAGGCTCCCCTCTGCTTTCAGGCTGAAGGAATCCTGGGTTTGGTCAGTCCATCCGGGGGGTCATATTGCTCCCAGGCAAAGAGAGGAACCTTGTCTTCTGACAGTAGCCAATAGCAGGTGCCCCAACAACCAGTCAATAAGGCACCACTGGGAGTTGAACCCAGGATCTCCTGTTTACAAAACAGACACCTTAGCCAGCTAAACCATGGTGCCTGTGGGTGGCTGAAACACAGTGTCTGCCCACACCTGACTCCCTGCCATCGCCACTAGGGCCTGACAAGCTTTGCTTGTGTTTGGATTCTGCAAAGCAGAGGAGCAGGTGACTTTTTCCTTACAAGTTGTGTTTGAGTGAATCTTTGGCCAGGTCTGCACTACAAAGTTGTTTCAGCAGAATTATATTTCTCAGGTATGTGAAAAACACGCTACACTACCTCGGTCAGCAGCTTGTGGCTGGTGTACACACTGCAATGCCACATCTGGCGACAAAACTGCCCTGTTTAGGTGACAAAATAAAACGAATTTGATGCGAGGTCTAGAGCTTTTTGCAGCAAACTTAAAGTGAGAGAGTGTCAGTGTGGACGCTGCTGTTCATTATATCACCATAACTGGCCTCCTCCAGTATCCCACAATGCCTGCCGTGAACTCATCTGCCCTGCATTCCTGCTACAAAGCCATGGGCCCCTCCCCTTTCATAGGTCTGGGAAGTTCTGACAGCTGAGCCTGCTGCTCTGCTCTGGCAGCCAGGAGCAAATCACTGCCGTGGAATGCTGCTCTCTCCCCCACTGTGAACAGAGAGCAGGGTGGCAGGAACTTCCTTACATTGGGGGGGCACCGGCATCCGAACTGTGATGCCTTCATGACACCCCTTCCCTCGAGGAGGCTCTTACCTTCTAAACAGGGACGGCTGTTTTCTAGTAAGATCATTAAAAGGGCAGGAGAAAACTTGAAAAAGGTTCCTCCTGGTGCTCACATAAGTGAAGCCGAATACTCTCTCAGTCCTCAAAGAGAGACCTGGAGAAGGAGACTTGCTGAAGCAAAGCCACAGAGGCCTCTGAGGCTTCTCTGGCCCCTCGCCCCTGTTCTGCCTGGCTGATGTCAGCATCTCTCTGTGAGGTCACCACCTCCCCACCACCTTTGACCAATAGTCTGAGGTCCTGCAAAAGGCCTTTGTGATGTCACTGCCACACCCCTCTCTTGCTGTGCTAATGTCCTGCCCCAGACCTGGCACTTTGGAGGTTTGAGCTACTCCCTGTGGATCACCCCACTCAAGGAGCATTCGTTCTAGGAAGCAAGCCAGCTAGATAAGAAAACATCAGATGCTGCTCCCAATGCTACACTCAATTTTTCAGAAATTAGTCGACTTTATGGCCAGAAAAGACCATTAGAGCATCTAATCTGACCCCCTGCATATCACACACTATCTACTTTTGACACACTATATACTTTTGGGGCAAACACATTCCAGAAAGGCATCTAGTCTTCATTAAATGACATCAAGAGATGGTGAATCCACCACTTTCCTTGGTAGCTTGTTCCTGTGGTGAAACATCTGCACTCTTGAATTTTTGTGCCTTATTTGTAATAAGAATTTGTCTCTTTTCACCTTCCAGCATTGGGTCTTGTTATTCCTTTCTTTGCTAGATTAAAGAGCCCTTTCATACCCAATCTTTTCTTTCCATTAAGGCACTTCAACGCTTCAATGAAGTCACCTTTCAATCTTCTTTTGATAAGCTAAACAGGTTGAGCTCTTTCAATAGCTCACTAGAAGGCATTTTTCTCCAGCCCTCAGAACATTTGGTGGCTCTTTGCTGCCCCAGCTCCAATTTCACATCTTTTTCAAATGAGGACACCAAAACTGGAGGCCATATTCCAGTATCTGTCTCACTGATGCCATGTCACCTCCTGTGACGTTATTGACATAATCTGTAACTGCATGGATCACCGTTGCAACTACTGTTCTATATTTGCAGCCAATATGGTAGAAAGGTTGTTGTTTAAGGGGTCTATGGAGAGGTTCTGATTGGCTGATTATAATTGTGCTATTGCTAGATCTGTATCAGTTTTGTAGTTGATGTTATGAATATTGGCTCTATACTGTCCTTATTTCAAACTTGTGCTATGCTTCCGGGAAACACCCCAGATAATTTGGTGTCATTTCTGCCTAGCCTGCTTGATCGCCCATTAAGGACCATCAGCTATACAATCGACCCATTGAGAGAAGGCAGATTCGCCTTGTGACTCAGGAAAGTTTGCAGGACCTGCCTATGGACAGAACTCAAGTTTTTCTATGCCAGGTGCTGGATAGAGTGTCCCTGGGACAAAGAAAGCAAAGACCACATGGCAAGAGACTATAAAAGGCTGATGCCTTGTCTCCATCTTGTCTTCAATCCTGCTTCATACCTCTGGAGGGGCTTTGCCACAAACTGAAGCTCTGTACAAAGGACTGAATGACCCATCCCAGCTGTGGATGGACTTCAGAGACTTGATTTCAACCTGCAGTTTATTCCATGACTGCTACAAGCCTGAACCAAGAACTTTGCCATTACTGGATGTGAAGGGTTCAAACCGATGTGCATTTTATATAACAACCTGGTCTATGGATTGTGCCAGCTCTTTTCCAGAACTAAAGTCCAGAGCATGGTCAAGGGACCAGAGGCCTAGCAAACAGTGATCAGCTAAGAGAAAGCTGGGATAAACAGAAAGCCTTGCTTGCTAAGATAGGCCTGGTCAGCAAATTGCCAGGTGTTGGAGCTAAGAACTAAAGAATTGTGTCTTATTCAGAGTTGCAGATTGAACAAAGAATCCCTGTTTCTACTGTGTTAGTCTTTTCTGTAGGGAGATGTTCTTTCCACAGATTCAACCTTGAGTTTATGAGAAATTGGCACATGTCCGTATAAGATATGGCATCCTTCCACCTCTCTTCCCAGGGACCAATGCCTTGTCTTTAGACACACAGAAAACAATCTTTATTGCCATATACTTTCACTATTTCTTTGCTTTAACCCCTAGGAATGTACCTGGTGGACAATCAAAGGAGTTGCTCCATTCCTATGGACCCCAAATCAGAATTCAACATGTATATTTTATACTAATAACATTTTATCAAAGTATTCATTAACTGTTAACTTGCTAACTTGAGACCATGGGTGGAGACATTATATAACCTGTGAACCATTGGCTAATGTGCTATCTGGTCTTGCTGCAAAACCTATCCCTGGGTGTAGAACTGCCTACTCTGTCACTTTCCCCCGCCCATGGAAAATCTATATATTCTATTGTAACCAATTGATTGACAGTGTCTCCAAGCCTAATAAGCAAGGTGACACTCCACCAGTGCTATGTGTAATGAACTCCTAAGCTTGACCTCTACACGGTGTGGATTTATGGCCTTCACTGGTGAAGCTAGTAGTTTATAAACCATAATAGCTTTACAAGTCGCTGTGCCTGTCTTCAGTATAAGTTATCATCAAGTTTATCATAAAAGTAAATTAAAGTTTATCAATTGTTATATAAGGTTATAGGTAGGTTAAGGTTAGTAAAATATAGTGAATCAGTGTATTAGCATTACATATAGAATTGTATTTGTTGGGGGTGGTTAAAGTACCTGTAAAGTTGCTGGGCAATCAGTAATAGTAGTGTTGCATGTGCTTCTGACTATTCTCAATATTATTTACCTTTTATCTGTGCACTTATAGGAACAGGCAATTAATGCATAATATTACTTGGACTTGTGCTTGTCTCCAGCATAACTTGCCATTTGTATTAATCCTCACTCAGTGCTGGTCTTTAATTCTGCTTTTCTTCTTCTGTCTGTGTTGCTTTATAGTCATAAGTCATTAAAAACCTTTCTGGCAGAATAATTAGCTGTTTCATTTCTCTTTTGCGGACACTACTCAACCTCATTCCATCTGTGTTGGGTGGTGGGAAGTAGCGATCACCCAGAGCCCCACTAGGGCCCTGACGGGAGCCCCCCCCCAGGGCTCTGACGTGTGCCTCCTCCTTCCATTAATCTCCACAACCACATTCTAGACATGGGCATGGCGACCTTCCTGGGGATCTTGACAGCTTTAGCCAGCTTCTTGGTGGCTATTTTCCTGCTCACAGCCACTGTCTTCTTCTCGTGCCTTGTCCTGGGGGCCCAGCTGCTGGCTGACTGAGAAGGAGCCAAAGTGCTGGTGATTTTAGCCTGCACCAAGTTGCCTTTGCTCATCCGACTCCTGAACCCCAACTGGACGTGGTTCTTGTTCTTCTGCACAGAAGAGCCCCTGGAGAAGAGGGATCTGCAAATGCACATTCATATGATCCCTTTGTTTAATTGATGAAAACATAAACTAGACACTTAGAGGATTGGAACTGATTTCAGCTGATGGACAGCTTCGCTAGGTTTTTATGCATTTGGACAGTGAAATGTTGAGTGTTTAAATTCATTTCAAGCATCCCCCTATGGTGGAGCTCCTGAACATAATGGAGAATGGAAATGAAAATGTTTTCTTTTTTCTTTTTAAAAAATAAGAAAGAAGGAAGGTTATAAGAGGGTACTTGGGTTTGAACCAAGGATCACTTGATCGGCAATCAAGCAGTCTACCCCTGATATATACCCTCACAACAACAGGAGTATGGAATTGTGATATCCAGGACTTTGAAGGACAGACCCTGCTTCATTGAGCTCCTTTGCCATTCCAAGACCGCAGGTGATTTTAAAAATGGGGTTTGATTAAACTTCTTAAATGTGGTAAACACCACAGCTTGCACACCCACTGATGTAGCTTCTCCCACTGACATAGCTGGCACGTCTTGGGGAAGTTGATTATCTACACCAACAGACTCCTTTCTTTCCTCACCCTGGAGTAAACTCAACTTTTTATTCCAAGGTTCATGTTTTATAGAATAACAACAGCAGTCTGAAGAAAGAGGAGAGCGAATATCTCACTGTCAGAGGTGAAGGTGGCTACAACCCCTCTGTCTGACCATCATCATTGCAGGAGAGAAAGGTTCAATGGAATTGAATGCCCTGGCTCAGACTGGAGACACAGGGAGGTTTTCCTGTTCATGGATCTGTGCAAAGGAAATTGTGTCTCTGTGTGAAACTGAGGCAGGAAATGAAATGCCCACAGGGTGGCGCAATGCCCTAAGCTAAGGCAGGAGGGTGAAGGAATCGGGCTGAGGAATGACTGAAGTGGACTCATGTGGGATTAAAATGACATTTGTTTCTGTCAGGTAGTGAGAAATGTGACATTAATTTAGATGTGGGGTTGAGGCTTCTTTAGCTGCTTGTAAAACTTAAACTTGATTTCCCAGAAAGGAGAAAGGGAACGTCTGGGGCTGCCTTTAGTCCCTGGCTGGGGTCTCCTGGGCAGTGGAAAACATCCATTGTTTGATGCTGCCAAAGGGATCGTGCAGAGCTGAGATGTACCTCGGCTTGGATCAAAGGGGGATGTTGGATGGAATTTATCACACAACACTCCCTGCTCCCCAGAGCCCCATGGGGAGAATCTAGAGAAGGGGGAGTCATTTCTCCCCTGCACTCCCAGAAGAGCTGCTAGGACTCCTTCCTGCCAGCTACTCACCCCTGGATTCCTCCTCAGCTCCTGGGATCTTTCTGCTCCAAAGGCTCCAGAGGCCTGGGGTGGGGAGGGCGTCACTGCACAGTCTGAAACACAAGGGAGGTTTCTGGAATTGAAGGAAGGAGCAGAAAATGGAGAGGAAAGAAACAGAGAGAAAACGCCTCATCTCTCTCCCCTCCCCGTCCCAGCAAGAAATGTTATCAAGGATCAGCGTTAGGGGAAATGGTGCCCTGGGCAAAACTTGTACTTTAGCACTTCCCCATTGCCCCTAGACAATCCCCCTCCCCATTTACTGCTAGCTCCTGCACTCCCAACCCTTGCACCTCCTTCACCCCTAACTCCTGCCCCCTCCTGTGCCCTAACCCCTACACTGTGTCCCCTTTGCCCTTAAGTCCCACACTCCCTTCCTGTGCTACCAGCCACTGCCCCTCTGCTGCATCCCCTTCACCGCTAACCCCTGCACCCCCTCCTGCACCCACCTGAGGACAGTGACCTGTGTGCATGGAGCAGCTGGCATTGCTACCCGCTCCTCCCTGGAACGCTGCTCCTACGGGCACCCCTAGGGGCTGTGGGGGCGAGAAGCAACATCATTCGAGCTCCCTGCATCCAGGTCACTTTCCTCAGTCAGGCTGCATAAGGGGAGGGCAGAGAGCAGCAGCTTCTGATGCTCCCCTCACAGCACAGCCCAGGTGGGGAAAGTGACCAGGACACATGGAGCACATAGTGTTGCTCCTCGCTCCCTCCCAACCCTCTATGGGGCTACGGAGCAGCACTGGGGCAGAGGAGAGCAGTGAGCACCTTTGCACTGGCACACGGTGCCTTTTGACCCCCTGCCGGGGGCCCCACCCCTAAGGCCGGCCAGGCTCCCCAGCACAAACAGCAGAGAACACAGGGAGACTGGCCACACACTGAGCAGTGGTAGCCTGGGCAGCTCATAATGGAGGCTCAGGGACAGTGGAGCCCATGACTAGGGGCCCTGGAGAAATTAGGCCCCCCTGGAAAAGTCTCCCCTATGTCAGCCCCAGGGCTGGAGGAGCTCTCACTCCGTGCTACGGCCCGGGGGCTGCAGCAGGGGCACAGAGCTTCTCTGGTCTCGGGGCCACAGCGGGGCAGGGGTAAAGGAGTGACAGGGTGGGGCTAGTGGGGGAAGGAGTGGAACAGAGGTGACATAGTGGACGGGGCCATGGGTGGAAGGTGCGGAAGGGGGAGGAGCCACAGACAGAAGTGAGAGGGGCATGGTTCCGGTGCTGGGACCCCTGCACTTGTTCTCCCTTTCCCTGGGCTTTGGCATCACTAGCCCCTGATTAGCGAGTAGGGTTCAGTGGTCCCCAAAATGTGGGGCATGACTCCTAGGGGGACACAGAGGAAATTTCATGGAGGCACCTCAGGGCCTGAGCCAGCCCCCATGGAGGGAACAACACTCAACCCCATTCTATCCCAGCTCTTCCCCAACCCCACCCTCAGCCTGGGCCCCTGACTTCCAGCCCGGCCTCGACCTCCTTACCCCTGTCCACACCTCTCTCCCCAGCAAGCAACACCCCACTCCCAACCCCGGTTCTCAACTGTGGCTTCCGAGGGGCCACAGCCATGGATAAGAGGGCACAGTGTGAAATGTTTGGGGACAACTGGTTTAGGATGATGTCCTCAATCACTTCTATGCAGTCCAATAAAATCTATTCCTCACCCACCTACCCCTCCATCAGGATGGACTAGGTATGTTCTGCTGCCCTTCACTCATGCAGGAAGGATAATAACATTTCATACCACTCAGTGCTAAAGTGATTTGTAACCCGCCACCAGCCAAAACCGGTCATTTTGGGGAAGCGGCCCCATCATGCTGCATACCTAGGCAGAGCAGGTGTGTCTATGCAAACATGGTCTGTTCCTGAAGCCTTTCCCACAGCTGGTCACTAGGTCTGAGAGGGGAGCTCATTCAGCCCCTGCTTCCGCTTAGTATTTAAAAACACCTTAGTGTCCCTATCTCTGCTGGCCTTAGATTTCTCCTCCTGTCCCTTTCCTGACAGCTCAGATGAGGTGGCTGAGTGGTTACAGTGATAGACTGCTAATCCATTGTGCTCTGCATGCATGGGATTGAATACCATCCTCATCAGATGCATTTAGTCTTCACCCCTTCTTTATAGACAACTATCTCCCCCTTTGGTACAATGACAGATCAAACAATGTTGCTTCCTGAAAACAATAACCTGCTCAGAAACCCCCTTGCTTTAAATAAAGCATCTAAATCTCAGATTTCTAAAAAAAAAATTATCTAGTCCTGTATGTCTTAGTTTTTAGTTTTTATCTCAAAAGGTAACAGCCTCATAATCTCCCCCAAACACCCTGGGACCTCCCCAAATTATTAAAATACCCCAGTTCTCAGCAAGGCCACGACAGTGACCCACAGCTAGAGTGTCTAGGCCAAGCTGTTCTGAAGGAGGCAACTCAAAACATTTTGTCTTGGCAAGGTCTGACTGGGATAACAAAATTCCCCAAACTGAAAATTTTCTGCTGAAAAACCAATACTAGCTATTTGGGGACTTTGGTTTGAACATATTATTATCTTCTGATTTATGAATCAGTTTTGTCATCCAGGTGTATTTCCAGCTGTTGAGTTGTGGGGGAGAGATGCCAAGTCATGATGTCTCTGTAGCCACCTTTAATGGGCCAGCAGTGAGTCTGGCTCCTCCATTTTTGCACCTGAAAGGCTGGTGGGGGGCATTTCCCAACCTCATAACATATTTCTGTAATGCACACAGAGCAAACTTCATAACGTCCCAAACCAATGTGAGCCCATAGAATGCAAGAAGACATTAAGGTTCAACAGATGAACAGTTCAAGATTTTTAAAATGATCCCTCACCAGGCAGACTTTGTTGAAAACATATCATCACTATATGAGAGTGGTGAATATGGGGTTTGCAGGGTGCTGCTTTAAGCACAGCGTGCCACACCTGGGCTTCCATTGCAATGGGAACGTGCCCTTAGAATCCATCTCTCCCGGGATAAAGATGCCAGCATGGCTGACCTGGGTCATCTGACTTGGGCTCATGGAGCTAAAGCTGAGAGGCTAAAAACTGTGGTGCAGATATTTGTGTTCACACTGAAGCCTGGGTTCAGAAACCCTCACCCCTTGTGGGGTCTCAGAGCTTGGCTTCGAGTCCATATGTCTGCACTGTAATTTTATAGTCTTGCAGTCCAAGTCCCATAACCCTGAGTCAGCTGACCTGGGCTTTGAGACAGGTGACCTGGGTGTTTTAATCATAGTGTAGACATAACACTAGGATAGGTCTAGGAGCCCAGAAGGTTGGGAGGGAGTTTAGCAAGTGGAAATGGTAAAACCGCAGGGAAGTATTACCCTGGACTCATGGCAGTTCTCCATTGGTCTGTCTGCTTTTGAGGCAGGGATAATAACTGCCAGTGGTGCCCTGTTGAGTGGCTTTTGGGGTACCTGCTCTTGGCTGTTGTCAGAAGGACCTTTGGTCTAGCCCAGTGTGGGTTTTCTTATGGTTTAAATTACACACACAGGCACTGATAACAGAGTTACTGAACGTTTGGGAGTTAGGAGCTGGTAGGTCAGTGGTCCAGTCCCCTCATGGATGATCCCCTCCCTCTGGGACAGGGGCAGGTCTGAGCTCTCACACCAAATGCTCATTGTGGCTGCCAGAATCTGTGGCCAGCTCATTTAGTTTATGCCAAGGGTTGAGTCCTGCTTTGTGCCCAGTGTCTGAGAATGAAAATCCTAAACCACCCTATGAAATAACGAATGCAGCAGGATGTGCTATTGTCCCTGCCCCAAAGCAGGCAGACCAATGGAGAAATGCCATTGAGTCCAGGGTAATACTTCATTGCAGTTTTACCTTTTTTGCTTGCTAAACTCCCTCCCAACTTTGAGGGGGCCCAGAGCCCAGTATTGAGCGTGAGCTGAGACATCTACACTGCAAATTTACCACCCCACGGCCAAAGCCTCGGGAGCCTGAGCTGGCATTGGGCAGCCCTGGATGTTTCATTGCAACGTGGACATAGCGTAGTATTATGTCTGCACTGTCATAAACACACCCAAGTCACTATTCTCAAACCCTGGGTCAGTTGATTCAGGCTTGTGAGGCTTTTGCTACAGGGTTATAAAATTACAGTGTAGACACTTGGGCTTGAGCCCAGCCTCCGAGACCCCACAAGGGGTGAGGGTCTCCTAACCTGGGCTCCAGTCTGAGCCTAAATGTCTACACTGCAGTTTTTAGCCTCACAACCTGAGCCCCAGGAGTCCAACTCAGATGATCCAGGCCAGCTGGGCCACACTGCTTTTATTACGTTATAGATGCCCTCTCAGGGTATGTCTGCATTGCAATGTAAGCCCAGAGTTAGCAGAAGTCATGTCAGCAGCCCCAATGCATAAACATAAACCACGAGGAAAAGACCCACCCACAAATAAGCTGGGCAGTGTCCTTCTCCCTACGGTTCATAAGTCCAGCAACCAAAAGTCCTTTAACATGAGCCATCCCCTCTCTGCACCCCACTCACAGCTGTTGTCCTTAGTCAGTGCAAGCCCAGAGGTGCCTCTCTAGAGTTCACTCATAGACTCATAGACTCATAGATTCTAGGGTCAGAAGGGACCAATGTGATCATCTAGTCCAACCCCCGGCACAAAGCAGGCCACAGAACCCTACCCATCCACTTCTATAACAAACCCCTAACCTATGTCTGAGTTATTGAAGTCTTCAAATTGTGTTTGAAGACCTCAAGCTGCAGAGAATCCACCAGCAAGTGACCCATGCCCCATGCTGCAGAGGAAGGCGAAAAACCTCCAGGGCCTCTGCCAATCTGCCCCAGAGGAAAATTCCTTCCCGACCCCAAATATGGCGATCAGCTAAACCCTGAGCATGTGGGCAAGACTCACCAGCCAGCACTGAGAAAAGAATTTTCTACAGTAACCCAGATCCCATTCCATCCAACATCCCATCACCTACCAACGGGCACACTTATCTGCTGATAATCAAAGATCAATTGCCAAAATTAGGTTATCCCATCATACCATCCCTTCCATAAACTTATCAAGCTTAGTCTTAAAGCCAGATATGTCTTTTGCCCCCACTACTCCCCTTTGAAGGCTGTTCCAGAACTTCACTCCTCTAATGGTTAGAAACCTTCTTCTAATTTCAAGTCTAAACTTCCTAGTGTCCAGTTTATACCCATTTGTTCTTGTATCTACATTGGTACTAAGCTTAAATAATTCCTCTCCCTCCATAATATTAATCCCTCTGATATATTTATGAAGAGTAAACATATCCCCCCTCAGCCTTCTTTTGGCTAGGCTAAACAAGCCAAGCTCTTTGAGTCTCCTTTCATATGACAGGTTTTCCATTCTTCGGATCATCCTAGTAGCCCGTCTCTGAACCTGTTCCAGTTTGAATTCATCCTTCTTAAATATGGGAGACCAGAACTGCACACTGTATTCCAGGTGGGGTCTCACCAGTGCCTTATATAACGGTACTAACACCTCCTTATCTTTGCTGGAAATACCTCGCCTGATGCATCCTAAAACCGCATTAGCTTTTTTAACGGCCATATCACATTGGCTGCTCATAGTCATCCTGTGATCAACCAATACCCCAAGGTCCTTCTTCTCCTCTGTTGCTTCCAACTGATGCGTCCCAATGTATATCTAAACTTCTTATTATTAATTCCTAAGTGCATGACCTTGCACTTTTCACTATTAAATTTCATCCTATTACTATTACTCCAGTTTACAAGGTCATCCAGATCTTCCTGTATGATATCCCGGTTCTTCTCCGTGTTAGCAATACCCCCCAGCTTTGTGTCATCCGCAGACTTTATTAGCACATTCCCGCTTTTTGTGCCAAGGTCAGTAATAAAAAGGTTAAATGGTTTCACCTGCCATACTGGGTGGAAAGGGGGGAAAATAAGAAGGCACTATACTCACTATGTTGTCTAGGGACTCACTCATTCCTCCACAGCCACCCTGTCCTAACACTGATCTAACACCTAAATTTTAGTATTAGGACCCAGGCGCGGGCCCATTTGGCTTTCGAACCCCTGTTCCCTGCCTAGTAAGTGCTATTGAATTAAGGGTGAGTCCCTCAGTCGAGGTCTGCCGAGCACAGTTGTGCTGCCCTCAATTTACACAACAAGGATAACAATGCTTTATTTGTCCTGCCCCAATAACAAGGAGGCTGGGAATCCAACACCAGGCAAAAGTGATCATTTCAGCAAGCAATCCAACATATTTCCAACATACTGTAAAATCCACATGCAGACTCATACACGAAACCTTGCAAGAAAATCTTCCTGAGGGAGTCTGAAGCACCTGCTGCTGGAGGGAAGCAGGGAGCTGTGGGTTGGGATTGAGGGGCACCGGGAATAGGAGGGGCCTATGAGTTGGGATTGAGGAGCAGCATGAGGAGGAGGGGCCTGTGGGTTGGGATTGAGGGGCATTGGGAATAGGAGGGGGCTGTGGTTAGGGACAGAGGAGAAGGGTGAAGAGGAGCAGGCTCTGGTTGGGAGTGAGGAGCAGTGTGCATAGGAGGGACTGAGGGTTGGGATTGAGGGGCACTGGGAAAAGAGGGGACATGGGTTTAAGCTGAAGAGCATCCTTGTTTGGGGATCCAGCAGGAAAGGGGAAAGCAGCAGGTGATTCTAATTCCTAGGGATATTCTGTGTGTTTGTGTGTGTGTGTGTGCAGGGAAGGAACATGCTATATGCCCAGTGGCCTTTATTCCTCCAGGTTGCAAGGACAGAGGGGCTGTCAGGAAGTTGCCCCTTCAAACCCACACACAAAAAGGCCCTTCTGAGAAAAGAGAAAAAATAATGTTAAAGAAGACTCCAGAGAGACAGTTTAAGATCTTGGGGAATAGTTTATCACTTGACCAGGGACTTGACCCCTGGACCTTCAGATTAAAAGTCTGATGCTCTGCCAACTGAGCTTGCCAGACTCACAAAGAGAAAGAGCAACTTGGTGCAGAGGAGAACTAGTCAAGAAAATAAGAGTGGGAAACAGTAGGGAAAACCTGCTGCTCTCTCTGGCCTGGTCAACACTACAAGTTTATATCTAATTTAGCAGCATTAAATCACATTAACCCTGCACCCGTCCACACAATGAAGCCCTTTATATCGATATAAAGGGCTCTTAATACCGATATCTGTACTCCTCCCCGACTAGGGGAGTATTGCTGAAATCGGTACTTGCCATGTTGGATTAGGGTTAGTGTGGCCGCAATTCAGCAGTATTGGCCTCCTTTGAGCTCTGCTTGCAGAGGCAATAAAGTCAGTGTTGTTTCAAATTAATGCATTCTTTATTACTTCATCACACAAACAAGGGGACACTGCCACGGTAGCCCAGGAGGGGTGGGGGAGGAGGGAAGCAAAGGGTGGGGTTGTTGCAGGGGCACCCCCTGGAATGGCATGCAGCTCATCATTTCTGCGGGATGTCTGGGGCTCTGACCCCGAGCGGCCGTTTGCCTCTCTGGTTCTTTAGCAGGCTTGCCTGATAGTCTAGACAGGACTGACTCTCCCTTTAGACAAAACTCAAAGAAGGGAATGACCTGGGGAGTCATTCCCATTTTTGTCCATGCGCCCCTGGCCAGCCTCACCGAGGCCGGCCAGGAGAACCCATGACAGCAGCAGACGGTACAGTATAACTGGTAACTGTCATTGTCAACTTGCAAAGCAGCAGACGGGACGTTATGGCTGGTAACCATCTTTGCTAACTTGAAAAGGCAAGGGGATGCTGTTGTGTAGTGCTGCAGTACCGCGTCTGTCAGCATCATCCAGTAGTCATATGGTGACGGTGAAAAAAGGCTGAATGGGCTCCATGGTTGCCGTGCTATGGCGTCTGCCCAGGCAAACTAGGGAAAAGGGAGCGAAATGATTGTCTGCCATTGCTTTCACGGAGGAAGGACTGAGTGACGACATTTACCCAGAATCACCCACTACACTGTTTTTGCCCCATCAGGCATTGGGACCTCAACCCAGAATTCCAATGGGTGGGAGAGACTGCAGAAACTATGGGATAGCTATGGGATAGCTATCTACAGTGCAACACTCCGGAAATTGACAGTAGCCTCGGTATATGGACGCACACCGCCCAACTAATGTGCTTAGTGTGTCCGCATGCAGTCGACTTTATACAATCTGTTTCCAAAAACTGGTTTCTGTAAAATCAGAATAATCCCATAGCGTAGACATACCCTGTGATTAACAACTTTGATGGCTAATTGAAATGCTGATGGTTCAAACCCAAGTGAAGATGGAGGTGTTTTTTTTAGTGATGAGAATCCAGTTCATTTTAACAGGCTAAAAATCTCCTCAATGCTTGTCTAGCCTCATTGGGCAAGCATAAGTGGTGCTTTCATCAGATGCATTGGTGGTATAGTGGTGAGCATAGCTGCCTTCTAAGCAGTTGACCTGGGTTCAATTCCCAGCCAATGCAGTGATGTGATGTTTCCTCTGGTGGGAACTAATTTACTTTCAGTCACATTGTATCAGTTTATCAATGGAATGAGAGAATCAATGTTCTGCAGGTCATTCAACACACAATGGAGGAAGAAAGGGGTGGGACTATACAATGAGCAGGTGGAGTTATCCTGGTATTACAATGTTTGGTTTACTTTTTTTAAAAACTTCCTTTACTTCCCTCTCCCTTTTAGACTTGGAGCCTTTAAGGTCAGAAAGGACCAATGTGATCATCTAGTCCGACCTGCTGCACCTTGCAGGCCAAAAGACCTCCCTCCCCTCCTGTAATAGACCCGGGAGGGGAGGCAGCTCTGTGCACTGCCCCTACCCCAGGCAGCACATGGACGACCTCTGCCCCCCTCCCCTAATGGGTGTGCAGAGATGTGCCAGCAGCACTAAGGTGGCTCCCTGCCCACTCTGCCTCTGTTCCTCCGTGTCACTCCCAGAAATGGCCAGCATGTCCCGGCATCCCCTGGGGCGGGGGGAGTGTCTCCATTCATTGCCCCTGCCCCAAGTACCAACTCCGCAGCCCCCATTGGCCAGGAACTGCAGCCAACGGGAGCTCTGGGGGCAGCGCCTGCAGGCAGCGGCACACAGAGACCCCCTGGCATGGCCCACCTAGGACCTGCTCCCCAGGGTTGTGTGTACCAGTCACTTTGGGAGCTGCAGTGCCCGGGGTAAGCGCCACCCCTCCTGCACCCGAACCCGCTCCCCCAGCGCAGAGCCTGCATCTCACACCCAAATTTCCTCCCAGAGCTTTGCTTGTTTTCCTTTCACCCAGAACCATCCTTCTTCTCCTGGGATGCAAGTAGCCATTCCTGGGAAGCCAAGAGGTAGGCACAGGATTCTACCTCCCAGCAGCCAACCGCACCTCCCCAGGCTTTTCAGGCTTTGCAGAACAAATGGGCTTAGCTTCTGCCCTGCCTTCCTCAGCTAGACTTTCCTCTTTTTCCCCATTCCTGCCTCATTCCCTCCTTTGGCAAGTCACACAAAGGAAGCCAACAGGAAGAGCCCGCCGCCATAGGCCAACCTCCAAGGGCAGAGGAGACCAAGCCACAAGGCTTCAAAAGGTGACTGGCCAAGGTCCTCTAGCTTTCACCTGCTGATGCTAAGGCTTTTTCCCAGCTCATTTCACCACCCTCTGTCCTGCAGGGGTTGAGCTTATCGCAGCTGTTACCCAAAATTGGGCCAGCTAGTAAGTGTAGGGAGGACTAATGACCCACCAGAGTTTGGCAGAAAGCAGCACATTTATTATACTGATAGCTAAGTTCAAAAGAAGAAGCGGGGGTGTCACACTCACACTTGCATACTCATGCTCCCAGGACAGGCACAGCACTGGAGATGTCTGGATTCTGCAAGGTAAGTGTCCCACAGTGCAGCTATGGACGGCGCGAGGAAGGTAAGTCTTTCGGAGGCACAATGAAATACAACGCAGAGAACCACTGGCCAGGCGGTCCGGGCAAAGGGCATTCACTGGAGGTACAAGCTTGTGAGTGACTCCTGAGCACATTGCCCCTTCCCCTTTTAAGGACCTGCACCTAATGGCCTGCGACTAGAGATGACTTGGCTGCATCTGGTTGGTCACGCTCCACTTTGGGCAGTGTCCATGCTCTGGGTGTGTGAATGCTGCCTAATTAGTGTCCCAGTCATCTTGTCTACCTGGGAGCTCTTCTGCTCTTCTAGCTAGTCAACCAGCCCATTCAACCCACAAGCATTCCAGGAGGGGGAGAGGGAAAACCACTTCACAGGTATTCAGAGAGGGAGAGGAGACAAAAGCAGGAGGGAGGGAAGTATAACACACCTATTGAGCATACAGGTTATACATAGCATAGAAATTACTGCTGCTCCTACAACAGCAGGGACAGGCCAGTAGGAGCTAGGAGCCATATCAAAGAACGCTATCAGATTAGTTTGACATGATTTGTTCTTTACAAATCCATGCTGGCTATTCCCTATCACCTTACCACCTTCCAAGTGTTTGCAGATGATTTCTTTAATTACCTGCTCCATTATCTTCCCTGGCACAGAAGTTAAACTAACTGGACTGTAGTTTCCTGGGTTGTTTTTATTTCCCTTGTAGTCCATCTTTGTGTGGAACTTTGGTGAAGAGGGCTTCTACCTCCATAGTGGCCAGGATGGTGTTTTCTGGAAGATCACCAATGGATTGTAGTTTCCTCAGGAAGTCAGTGGCGTCTCAAAGATAGCTGGGAGTGCTGGTAGCATAGGGCCTGAGGAGGTAGTCTACACAGCCAGACAATCCTTCTGTCAGGGTGCCATTGCCTGAAATGATGGGGCATCCAGGATTTCCAGGTTTATTGATCTTGGATAGCAGATAGAATACCCCAACTGCTTTTTTGGCCTACTGCTTCTCTGTCTGGATGTTTTTGTCAGCCCTGGCACACAAAAAGGGCATCATTGCAAGCACCCACAAAGGCGAGATGAATTTTTGCCTGCCTTGCTCAGCTTGACTTTCTTCCTCACCCTATTCCTGCCTTAGATCCTGGGTCACCTGGTGGCTGAAGATGGTCCATTGTCTCAAGTGGTGCCAGAGCCTGACACAGTGCCCTGGGCCGCCTTTGCTCTGCACATGCCGGCCATGCATATTTGCAAATACTTGAAAGCTCCTGTCAGTAAGTTCTATGGACAGTTGGTCACCATCAGAGGAAGCTCCCTAAAATTGGCCTGTCTCACCCAGTGGTACATTGACCTCTGTTCAGACTGAGCCAAAGTTGGGGAGCCTTGCTCCTATGGCCGCTGCTGCTGTGAGGGTGGCCACTGTGGTGGATGAATCCATCCTGCAAGCACCTTCCACCTAGCCACCCACTGAAAATTGTGTAGGGTGTAAGGTGGGAGTAGAAGAACACTGAGGGGGGCTCCCCCTTCCCCCACCATCAGCCATCCCATACCCAGTGCTGCACCGGGTGGGGTAAAAAAAATACGGCCATATCGGAAAAGTCAGTTGGGTTCTTTGTGGTTGCCCCACCATTCCCCTTGGGACTGACCTGCCCTCCAGCTCAGCCACCACTGAAAATTGAAACACAAAAAAGTAGAGCTGTACAAGGCTTCAAAGCCCAGCAGGCCCAACCCCCCTTCTAATACAGCAGAAAAGCCACACTTCTCCTGACTAGGTAGGGACGTCCTATTGCCCCACAGGAAGTGGAAGGCCATCGTGTTCGGTCTCAGCAGCACTCGTGGAGCAGGGGGAAATACATGGCTGAGGAAATTCCCCACAGATGGGTCTTGAGCATGACAACCTTGTAGGTAATGACAAAGACCACTTACACACCGGCCAAACCATTCCTCACAGGCCTGCAACCATTTCTTCCAGTTTGCGTTTCCCACCTCATCCCCAACCGAATGCCCAGCCATCAACCTGCCCACTCTTGCAGCCCTCCTCTTCCACCCTGACTGATAGGGAGGAGTATTAAGCCTCCCTCCCTTAGACCCTTCAGCATTCCTGGGGAACACCAACACCGCCCAAGTGACTTTGGGCCAGTAGGTCAACCAATAGGGCTGCCTCCTAGGCCAGGCTGCAGCCCAGCTTCAGGACTCAGAGGAAATGCAGCTCGCATCCCTACCTACAGGACTCCAGGCATGGCCAGGCTTCTGAATCAAACGTCCCCTCTTGTGCTCAAGTCACAACAGCTAGCGGGCAAAAGACAGGCTTTCATGGCATTTGAGAAAGCAAAGTAGAGCCTTGGAAGTCCCAGCAGGGTTTGTGGCGAAGGAATTGTTCACAGAGCCCAATGAGATTTCAGCTCAGATTGCAGGATTCAAAGTCCCGAGTGCTGGCCCTTACACCATGGGACCAATAAGGAACCCCCTGACCTCTGCTGAGGATGACCCTGTGCAGGCAGCCCTGCATTTGCTCACCAAGTTGTCATGCAGCAGTTTGCTGCAGCTCCCAGAGACTTTTCTTAATCCAGATTGAGAGGCCAGTGGGCATATGAGGAAGTTGCCCCTTCAGTCCCAGGCAGCACATGGCCCTTCCTAGTGAAAATCCTAGTCCTGGGGAAAAGACATCCTGTCAAATAACATCCTGGAGAGATGTCTTCTTTCGTTTTGATGAGAACAGTTCTTTTTTCACCTGAGGAGGGGTTTGAACCCTGGACCCTCACATTAAAAGCTTGATGCTCCACCAACTGAGCTAGTCAGGCTCATACACAACTGAGGCAAATTTTGTACAGAAGAGAAACTGGTCATGAAAATGAGGGCAGGAAACAATACAGAAAACCTGCTACTCTTGCTCTCTTAGCAGTCCTAGCCCCAGCCTGATCCTCCATCTGGCGCCCTGAGGCATTAGTCTTTTTTAGTTAAATATCAGATCCAGGAGAAAACACACTTATACAAAGCAAAACGAAATCACAAACAGAAATGTTGTTGGAAATACAAAAATAAAAAAGGAAATGCAATCCCCATCACTTTATCATGTCTGGGCCATTCCTGTATTGAGAGCACCCGCTAAGGTCCCTGTGTGCTTACGAGAAACCTGGAAGAACTCATACCACAGCCTGAACATGAAACTCAACTGCTCCCAGGTGCTGCAGTAAAACCCTTTCCCTGCTGTGACGTTGCACTCCATAGGATTTTATGAAAATATGCTAATGAGTGTGAATATAATGTAACTGGAATATGCTCCATGCAAAAGGTCTCTTGTAAGGTATCATTACAAAGCTTATTATCTACTGTGTGTGTTCATCCTATTTGTATAAACAGATCATTCTTGGATCTGAAACTAGAAATATGAACTATAACTGAGGTCCTGTTGTAATGATGCAAAGTGTGGGCCATTAATAGTAGTTTGGACTCTTGATGGCTCCCATCAACCAGGACAATAGACTGGAGATGGCTCTGTCCTGCACCATCTGTGAGTCAGGCCAGGGAGAATGAAGGCTTGGGGTCTCCCAGGACATATGACCATGTCACCTACTACAGGAATCCATCTTAAATCTGGGGCTTTTCCCCAGGAGAGAGACAAAAGATTCCTACCCTGTACCAAAGCTGTATAAGGGGGTGGAACAGAAGAAAGGTGGCTGCAGTCATGATAAATCCCCTAGCTACCACCTGAGCTGGAACAAGGACTATACCTGGTGAAAAGATTGGGCCCAGACAAGAAATAAGTCTAGTCTGCGAAAGAAGCTTATTGGGAGATCTCTGAGGGTGAGATTTGATCTGTACTGAGTTTCATACTGTATTAGGTTTAGACTTTCATGTTTTTGTTTTATTTTGCTCTGTGAAGAATACAAGCTCCATAAAGAAGGAAAAGTTAATGCCCTAGAAAAGTCTCTGTGTTTATGTGTGTGAGATGGTGTCTAGAAACCACTCTCCTCTAGTTTCTTTTCTCTGATTTCCTGTAGAAAATCTGAAGCAGGACCAAAGAATTCAGAGGAGAGACTGCTGGGTGAGGAAAGTGGACGGTGGAAGCATGTGACTAAGAGAACCAGGCAGAGGAAAAGACGGGCCAGTGAAGGAGAAATAGAACTCAGGAACAGGTTTGCAGAGTTGGAAAATAAAGAAGGGGCACAGCAGGTGGTCGCTGAAGGAGAAAGGGCAAGGAAAAAGAGAAGAGCTGTTAGTCCTACAGGAGGAGGGGAGGAGTCAATGGAGGCAACACCAAATATAAGCCCCAGGAGGATTGCAAGGGTGAATAGGAATCGAGAGGACTTGCAGCCAGTGGGTGCAGGGGTTAGATCGGAGAATCACACTGTCACCAGGAAAAGGCAGGTCTACGTGATTGGAGACTCCTTACTGAGAAGAATAGACAGGCCTGTAACTAGAGCTGATCGGGAGAACAGAAGGGTGTGCTGTCTGCCGGGTGCTAAGATACGGGATGTGGACCTGAGGCTGAAAAGGATCCTAGCGGGAGCGGGAAAGAATCTGTTGATTGTCCTTCATGTGGGAACGAATGATACGGCTAGATTCTCACTGGAACGTATCAAGGGAGACTATGCCAGACTGGGGAAGACGCTTAAGGAAATCGAGGCTCAGGTGATCTGCAGTGGGATTCTGCCGGTTCCTAGAGAAGGGCAACAAAGGTGTGACAAGATTATGGCAATCAACAGATGGCTCAGGCAGTGGTGCTATAAGGAGGGCTTTGGGATGTACGGCCACTGGGAAGCATTTATGGACAGAAGACTGTTCTCTCGGGATGGACTTCACCTGAGTAAGGAGGGAAATAGACTCCTAGGATGAAGGCTTGCCCAACTGATTAAGAGAGTTTTAAACTAGGAATTTGGGGGAGATGGTTGGGAGATGTCCAGGTGATCTCCATGCTGGAATTTAACCTTGAGAGTGAAGAAAACAAAGTAAGAGAGGATACAGCTGTGGACAGAAGAATTGACATAAGGAGGAAGGGTAGTGTAGATACCAGACTAACAGGTAATGCTGGTGGTAGAATGTCTGTGCCTAACAGGGTAAAGAATGTCAGTGAAGCCAAACGGCAAAAATTAAGATGTCTGTACACTAATGCGAGGAGCCTAGGTAACAAAATGGAGGAACTAGAGCTACTGGTGCAGGAAGTGAAACCGGATATTATAGGGATAACAGAAACATGGTGGAATAGTAGTCATGACTGGAGTACAGATATTGAAGGCTATGTGCTGTTTAGGAAAGACAGAAATAAAGGCAAAGGTGGTGGAGTAGCGTTGTATGTCAATGATGAGGTTAACTGTAAAGAAATAAGAAGTGATGGAATGGACAAGACAGAGTCTGTTTGGGCAAAAATCACACTGGGAAAGAAAGCTACTAGATCCTCCCCTGAGATAGTACTTGGGGTGTGCTACAGACCGCCGGGATCTGATTTGGATATGGATAGAGACCACTTTAATGTTTTTAATGAAATAAACACTAATGGGAATTGTGTAATCATGGGAGACTTTAACTTCCCAGATGTAGACTGGAGTACAAGTGCTAGCAAGAATAATAGGGCTCAGATTTTTCTGGATGTGATAGCAGATGGATTTCTTCACCAAGTAGTTGAAGAACCAACAAGAGGGGATGCCATTTTAGATTTGGTTTTGGTGAGTAGTGAAGATCTCATAGAAGAAATGGTTGTAGGGGACAACCTTGGTTCGAGTGATCATGAGCTAATTCAGTTCAAACTAGATGGAAGGATAATCAAAAATGGATCTGGGACTAGGGGTTTTGACTTCTCAAGGGCTAACTTTAAAGAATTAAGGAAATTAGTTAGGGAAGTGGATTGGACTGAAGAACTTGTGGATCTAAATGCGGAGGAGGCCTGGAATTACTTTAAGTCGCAGCTGCAGAATCTATCGGAAGCCTGCATCCCAAGAAAGGGGAAAAAAACCATAGACAGGAGTTGTAGACAAAGCTGGATGAGTAAGCATCTCAGAAAGGTGATTAAGAAAAAGCAGAAAGCCTACAAGAAGTGGAAGAAGGGTGGAATTAGCAAGGAAAGCTACCTTAGTGAGGTCAGAACATGTAGGGATAAAGTGAGAAAGGCTAAAAGCCATGTAGAGTTGGACCTTGCAAAGGGAATTAAAACCAATAGTAAAAGGTTCTATAGCCATATAAATAAGAAGAAAACAAAGAAAGAGGAAGTGGGACCGCTAAACACTGAGGATGGAATGGAGGTTAAGGATAACCTAGGCATGGCCCAATATCTAAATAAGTACTTTGCCTCAGTCTTTAATAAGGCTAATGAGGAGCTTAGGGATAATGGAAGGATGACAAACGGGAATGAGGATATGGAGGTAGATATTACCACATCTGAGGTAGAAGCCAAACTTGAACAGCTTAATGGGACAAAATCGGAGGGCCCAGATAATCTTCATCCAAGAATATTAAAGGAACTGGCACATGAAATTGCAAGCCCATTAGCAAGAATTTTTAATGAATCGGTAAACTCAGGGGTTGTACCGTATGACAGGAGAATTGCTAATATAGTTCCTATCTTTAAGAAAGGGAAAAAAACGTGATCCGAGTAACTATAGGCCTGTCAGTTTGACATCTGTAGTATGTAAGGTCTTGGAAAAATTTTTGAAGGAGAAAGTAGTTAAGGACATTGAGGTCAATGGTAATTGGGACAAATTACAACATGGTTTTACTAAAGGTAGATCGTGCCAAACCAACCTGATCTCCTTCTTTGAGAAGGTGACAGATTATTTAGACAAAGGAAATGTGGTAGATCTAATTTACCTCAATTTCAGTAAGGCATTTGACACGGTTCCACATGGGGAATTATTAGTTAAATTGGAAAAGATGGGGATCAATATGAAAATTGAAAGGTGGATAAGGAACTGGTTAAAGGGGAGACTCCAACGGGTCGTACTGAATGGTGAACTGTCAGGCTAGAAGGAGGTTACTAGTGGAGTTCCTCAAGGATTAGTTTTGGGACCAATCTTATTTAACCTTTTTAGTACTGACCTTGGCACAAAAAGCGGGAATGTGCTAATAAAGTTTGCGGATGACACAAAGCTGGGAGGTATTGCTAACACAGAGAAGGACCGGGATATCATACAGGAAGATCTGGATGACCTTGTAAACTGGAGTAATAGTAATAGGATGAAATTTAATAGTGAAAAGTGCAAGGTCATGCATTTAGGGATTAATAATAAGAATTTTAGTTATAAATTGGGGACACATCAGTTGGAAGCAACAGAGGAGGAGAAGGACCTTGGAGTATTGGTTGATCACATGATGACTATGAGCCGCCAATGTGATATGGCCGTTAAAAAAGCTAATGCGGTTTTAGGATGCATCAGGCGAGGTACTTCCAGCAAAGATAAGGAGGTGTTAGTACCGTTATATAAGGCACTGGTGAGACCTCATCTGGAATACTGTGTGCAGTTCTGGTCTCCCATGTTTAAGAAGGATGAATTCAAACTGGAACAGGTTCAGAGACGGGCTACTAGGATGATCCGAGGAATGGAAAACCTGCCTTATGAAAGGAGACTCAAAGAGCTTGGCTTGTTTAGCCTAGCCAAAAGAAGGCTGTGGTGGGATATGCTTGCTCTTTATAAACATATCAGAGGGATTAATATTAGGGAGGGAGAGGAATTATTTAAGCTTAGTACCAATGTAAACACAAGAACAAATGGGTATAAACTGGACACTAGGAAGTTTAGACTTGAAATTAGACGAAGGTTTCTAACCATTAGAGGAGTGAAGTTCTGGAACAACCTTCCAAGGGGAGTAGTGGGGGCAAAAGACTATGGAAGGGATGGTATAGCTTAATTTTGGCAATTGATCTTTGATTATCAGCAGATAAGTATGCCCAGTGGTCTGCAATGGGATGGGATCTGAGTTACTGCAGAGAATTCTTTCCTGAGTGCTGGCTAGTGAGTCTTGCCCACATGCTCAAGGTTTAGCTGATTGCCATATTTGGGGTTGGGAAGGAATTTTCCTCCAGGGCAGATTGGCAGAGGCCCTGGAGGTTTTTTGCTTTCCTCTGCAGCGTGGGGCATGGGTCACTTGCTGGAGGATTCTCTGCAGCTTGAGGTCTTCAAACCACAATTTGAGGACTTCAATAACTCAGACATAGGTTAGGGGTTTGTTATAGAAGTGGATGGGTAGAGTTCTGTGGCCTGCTTTGTGCAGGAGGTCAGACTAGATGATCATATTGGTCCCTTCTGACCCTAAAGTCTATGAGTCTATGAAACCCATTGCTTTTTCTGAGGTCTGAACTCAAGACCTTCAGGTTATGAGACTGACACGCTGCCAACTGCATTAAGAAGGCTTGGAAAAGCTTTAGGCTCAGTGTATATGTAAGCAGAGTCAGGATGCCCTCTACCCTGATATCTGGTGGTGAATTATGGGAAGTGCGGAAAGAATGTCAAGAAGTGTGAAATCTCAAATATTTGCATGGGCACACTCAGCAAGGCAGCCTGGGATGGTTATTTTGACAGCTCTGGGATCCCCAATTTCTTTGTTATTGGGGCAGGATAAATAAAGTGTTGCCACGTGATTATGTGAATGAGGAACTACAAGACTGCTTTAGAACAGAAATGTCTCCATATAAATTAAATGACACTTGCTAGACAAGGGACATGGGTTCCAAAACCTAGTGACTTGAGTGGGGTTGGTGATTGGTGTGTGTGTGTACCTGAGGGGATGGTCATCTTTTGAGGGCCATGAACATTTTTTACATATTCTTGTCTCTCCACTGTTGAAGAGTAAAGCTAATTTTGATTCCATTAGGAGTCCATCTAGAGACTGCTGAGCTGAGTTCATGTTGGGCCAATAATGCACCAGCCCCAGGGTTCCCCTACTAAGAACTGAGATTCCTGAGTGCTGTGTTAACTAGTAGGGGAGCCTGAAGACCTATCACTAAGTGGCTGGCAGAGCAGAGCAGTTTGCAGTGTGTTGGAGCAGCCCATGGAACAGTGAGTGGAGTGAAGTGGTTTGCAGGGACAGCTGGAGGAGCAGCACAGCTGGTGTGGTGGATCTGGTCGTGGTGAAGGCTGCAGCAGAACTCCATGGAGAGGCAGAGCAGTTGTCCCTGGCCCATGTAAGGTGCCCCTTAACACTCTGTGTGGACTCCCCCCCATTTCCACCCAGGCTGGGGGGGTAAAACTCTGCAGATAAACTCTTGAATTCTGGGGTGGCACGGACCAGGGACTTTTGGGTTGTTGGACTTTGGGGTGATTGGACTTAAGACCCTTAGGGGAAAAGGACATTGCCAAACGTACTTGGAGGTGGGTTTTTGTTTATGGTTTGTGTTATAATCCTGTTTGTGATGTTTCTCCAATGGGATGCCGCATTGTTTCCTTCCTTTATTAAAAGGATTTTGCTACACTCAGACTCTGTGCTTGCAAGAGGGGAAGTATTGCCTCCTAGAGGCACCCAGGGGGTGTGGTATGTAAGTGTCCCAGGTCACTGGGTGGGGGCTCGAGCCGGTTATGCATTGTGTTATTGAAACAGAACCCTTGGATACTGAACCCGGCCCTTGTTGCTGCCATCTCAGAGGGGCAGAAGAAGGGTTACATATATAGGACCCTGCTACAGCAGTGACTGGGACAGAAAAGGAGCCAGAGATGTGCTGGAAGAAGCAGAGAGCTCTGGTGACCAGAGACACTTCCTGGCAGCTTTCACAGCAGCAAAGAAATCAATTCATGCTGCCAGTAACCAATCTACTGGAACTAATGGCAGCACAGGGGGGATGTTTCCAAGCTATGCACCTACTTCCACATTTTAGAACTTACTCTCCTTTTCCTAGTACGGCACTTTCCACGTGAATTAAGCAAAGCAAGCAGGGGAAACTACACAAGGAATAGAAACCAGTGCTCCAGAGAAATGTTGAATTCATAACCCCAGTAGTATCCCCCTCTGCACTAACCAGTTGCACCACTGCAGGTGCTTCTTAGACAAAGTTGGGATGCAGGCAGTTATCAGTCTCTGTGGGTCACACCTTTGCCTGGCGATTGTAAGGCTGATGCATCAAACCTAACTCAAGATGCGGCTTTTCAGCCATGAGACTCCAGGACATTTTAACAGGAAGAAAATCTCCTCCTTTCTGGTTTAGCCCCATTTGACTCCTTCTGCCTGTCTTCTCCCCCTCCCCCTCAGTCTCTTTCCTTCCCCATTGGGGCCATGCAGAGAGGAGCCCCACTCAGTCTCTGTCACAGAGAGTGTGTGTCCCATAAAGGGAGGGAGGGATCTCTCTAAAACACTGATAATAGGGAGGGGAGGGGTGTCTGTGATTAGGGGGAGAAAGGATGGAGAATTAACAGTGGGGCCCAGAGAGATTCCCCCAGACTGCGGAGATGCCCTGCTGCCCCCCATCAGCCAGCTGTGGGAAGAACAACTTGGGATTGCTTGGGGAAGCCACCTTTAAAAACACAAGTGTAACATGCTAGTTATATTTTAATAAGACCAGAGCCTCCTCAAACCCAGGGTCACGATCACTAGAATGATTTTGTCCTGATTTTTTACTGGCCGCAGACACAAAGCGAGTCAAATTACAGTTTCTGTTTGGAGTCAGCGCACACACATGAATCTGGAGGCTTTTAATTTCTTAGGTTCTGCTGCCATTTCATTTCTGTCCTGTTCCAAGATTTATTGATGTGAAAAGCAACGTTAGGCCTTTCGGAGTGTCCCCCCTGGTCCTGCCTGCCACCTCTGGGCAATTTAAAATGGCCCGGGGCAGGAGCAGCGCCAGGCTTTTTGGCGCCCTAGGCTCATGGCTATTTCGCCACCCCGTGCGCCAGTCCCGTGGCTCCAGTGGACCTGCCACAGGCATTCCTGTGGAGGGTCCGCTGGTTCTGCGGTTCCGATGGACCTGCCGCAGTCGTGCCTGTGGATACTCCACCGGAGCCGCGGGACCAGCGGACCCTCCCCAGGCACGCCTGTGGCAGGTCCACCAGAGTCGCCTGCAGTCCCCCCGGCAAAATGCCGACCCCCATAATCCTGGCACCCTAGGTGACTGCCTAGGTCACCTAAATGGAAGCGCCGGCCCTGGCCCAGGGACCCCTGCCACCACCAGCAGCAGCACAAAGGAACTAAGGCGGCATCCTGCCCACCCTTGCTCCATGTCACACACCACTCCCGAAAGCGGCTGGTATGTCTCTGCGGCCCCTGGGGTGGGGGGGTCTCCACGTGCTGCCCCCACCCCAAGTGCCAACTCTGCCAACTGTGCCAATAGGACCTGCAAGGGTGGAGTCTTTGGGCAGCCATGCTCAGAGAAGCCCCCAGCCCTCCTGCTTAGGGGCTGCTGCCAGAAGGGGGTGCAGGTTGCTTTCGGGAGATGCCCGAGGTAAATGCTGCACCCCTCACCCTCTCCTGAACCCCCAACCCCAACCCAGACCCCACACCTGCACCCAAACTCCCTCCAAGCTCCTTCCCCCTGCACACCCTCCTGCAGCACAACCCCCTGACTGAGACCAGACCCTGCACCCGAACGCTTTCCCAGACTCCAACCCCTCTCCTTCCCACACCCAAACTCCCTCCCAGAGCCTTAGGCAGGTGTGTGTGGGGGATGGGGCAGGACTTGGTCCCATTCTGGGCACCACCAAAAATTATAAAAACCTGCCACCCCTGTCCAGCCCAACCTTCTGCTGATGCACCTCAGCCCACACCCGTGCAGGGTTTGAAGCTTCCATTGCTTAAATTCCAGGACACTGAGGGATTTCAGCTCCACTTTGCCCAGAGGGAACCTTCACCCCACTCCCAACCAGGTTCTTGTCCATGGGATCACTTAGGCGGGCTGGGTCCCTCAGTGTCTTTTCTCTCTCTATGACAGGCCAGGGTGCAATAACTGGGGCATCTGAGCACCCAGGACCTTCTGTGGGGCTGCCATTCCCCTTCCCCTTTTGTGGTCTCATCTGTCATTGACTCCAGCCTTTTTTCTATCCATCATCAGCACCATCCGAAGTAAACTGCACTCGCCTCAAAAAGACAAAGAGTCCTGTGGTACCTTACAGAGAAACAGACATATTGGAGCATAAGCTTTTGTGGGTGAATCCCCACTTCGTCAGATGAATGTAGTGGAAATTTCCAGGGGCAGGTATAAATATGCAGGCAAGAATCCATCTAGAGATAAGGAGGTTAGTTCAGTCAGGGAGGATGAGGCCCTCTTCTAGCAGCTGAGGTGTGAACACCAAGGGAAGAGAAACTGCTTTTGTAGTTGGCTAGCCAGGCACAGAATTCCCACTACATTCATCTGACGAAGTGGCGATTCACCCATGAAAGCTTATGCTCCTGGATGTCTGTTAGTCTATAAGGTGCCACAGGACTCTGTCTCTTTTTTTAGATCCTGACTAACACAGCTACCCCTGTGATACTCAAAAAGACAGTGTCCCCTGGTGGGTGTAAATCACTGACCTCTCTCCTCTCTGAGCACTGACTGCCCCTCTTTTCCTTGCCTCTCAGTCTGTGCAGATGGGACCTTTCCCTCCAGTGCTGGAGGATTCGCCCTTCTCATCTACCATTGTCTCAAGCAGCACAGCGGGTGGGAATCTTAAATGTACCAAGGTGACTTAGGAGCAGAAACCCTCCCAGACCTTGCATTCAGTTGGCACTTGCCCCTCACTCAACAGGATTAAAACTCCTGCAGGGAGACCGCTGGGCCACATCCCAGCTGGGCATGAGCAAAGTGAAAAAAAAACATGGAAATGCTGAGAATTGAACACAGAACCTTATACATGCAAAGCATATGTTCTACCACTGAGCTACATCCCTAGATGAGCTGCATGTTACGCTCAGGGCTGTCCTATTTCCAGAGCATCCAGTGGCCTAAGAGCAGCATGGGGGACACATTCCCTTTTCTGAGGCCAAACCTGCTGTCCTGGAGGCTGCTGGTTCTTAGGGTCACTTTTCAGCAGGGCCAGATTCTATGTGTGGGGCAGAGAGAGTGGGTGCCCTGGACTCAGGGTGCAGAGATACACTCAGGCCTCTCCCCTGCATTGGGTGGGGGGTGCGGCCACCTCCTGCTGGAAGGTAATGGGAGGGGAGGGGCGCTGTGAGTTGCTCAACACCTGACTCTGGTGGCAGCAGTGGTGTGGGAAGCTCCAGGTATTTCTAGGATCTGCTCTTTCCACCTGCCTGTGAAGTCCAGCTTTCCCCAGCACATTCACTGCGGTGCAATTGGGTCACTGTTTCCATGGCTGAACAGCAAAGAATCACTCCCAGTTTCCCTTCTAGCTGCAGCAGGATTAGCCTGTGTCAGTGGTTAATGAGGTGGATCTAGTTGTAGATTGTTATTCATTCCCCACCTTGACAATTCACACAGTCCCTTTCCTACTCAAATCCCCAGCATCTTGGTAGCAGGGGTTGGGTCCTGAGATTTTGAGGGTCCTTTTTACCCTCCACCTGGAGTGAACTCAGCTTTTCCCCCATCCCAGACAATCCATGAAATAACAACAGGGGCATAAAGAAAGAGGGGAGGGAACATCTCACTGCCAGGGCTGGATGTGCCCAGGGCCCCCTGCTTCTCCATTGTTTCCATGGAATTTGGCCCCCTGCCTTGCACAAGGGACGGAGAAAGATCTTGCTGTTCCTGTGGCTGTGCAAGGAAAATTGTGCTTCTGTATGAAAGAGAGGAGGGAAATGGCCCCATGATGGGACAATATCCTCAGGATTAAGCCCTAAGGACTCAGGCTGAGAACTGATTTAACTCCACTCATCTGGGATTTAACAAATTGTCTTCCATGGAGCAGGGCCAGTTCCAGTGTTTTTGCCACTCCAAGTGGAAAAAAAAATGAAAAAGCTGCAATCAGCGGCAGCTCTACCTCTGCCGCTTTTGGCAGCAAGTCTTTCCCTCCAAGAGGGACTCAGAGGGCCAAATTGCCACAGAAGCCTCCCCATTCCATTGGCCATCCCAGGTACCTGCTTGCTGCGCTAGTGCCTGGAGCCAGCCCTGCCATGGAGACGCTGGGATGATGGGGGAATGAGGAAAAAGACACAGATTTGTTTACATTGCAAGTGAAGAATAAGTAAAACTTTTTTGGTTTAAAGCCACTTTTCTCTGACTGGGAATTGAACCCAGGCCTTGGCAGTGAAAGTGCCAAATCCTAACCACTAGACCACCAGGGAGCAATGACCTAGTTTTTCTTCTCACTTATGCTACACTTTCTTAGACTATTTTCTATCCACTTTCTGAAACCGCTCCATTGTCTGCTCCCTGAGGGGATAGGAGCAGAGTGCAGGAATCCCTGTGCTCAGGGGCACAATCTGAGCCCAACCCAAGTCACTGAAACAAACTCAAATGATGCTTCCTCCAGCAGGACCACAGAGCCACACAAAAAAAACTCCATGAGGAACAATCCTCCTCTGCCTTCATTTACCCCATCGCAACTCTCTCAGCAGCCAACTCTTGCGGGAAGAACTGAGCTGATAGGAGCTCTGGCATAGAGACTAAGGCAGGGATGTTGCTACCGCTTGATGTGATCTGATCACGTTCTCACTCTGTGTAATGGGGCTCTGAGCTTTGCCATCTTGTGAGTTCTGAGTGCTGAGCCCCCCGGACCCTTCTGCTGGGAGCATGGTGATTGCACAACAGCTGCAAGGCCCTTTCCCGTCTCCTTGTCCTCCTCGGCTTCCCCAGACCTTTCCCACAAATGGTTCTATCAGGCGCTGGAGGGATCTAAGCACCTGCAGGTTTCCCTCACCCACCTCTTAAGGCAAACAGTGATTCCCTTCTCTGACACTCCTGAGCCTGGGCTTCTTTTGAGTTTTTCCCCAGGAGACCTGATGCCCTGTGAAAATGTGTGTGTGGCACATGGGGAACTCAAACTCAGACTCTCCCCCACTAGATGAGTCCAACAGCACCTCCCCTTGGTGGGAGAATCCTAAATTCCACCCTCCCACCCTGGTTATTCTGACCAGCTGATGGTGGCAGCATACTAAATCAACCCAAGCTCTCTGGGCTAGAAAGCAGCATCTAACCAGCCTTGTGACAGCTCTGGTTTGCTAGCTGGAGACATAACAAACCAGGAAAGAAGGCAAATGTCAGACAGGGAACCTCAGCTCACAAATAAACACCCTCAGGCTCCTTCTACACTGCGACTGGGCAGTTGACTGACTTTAAATCTAGCTAGCTCAGTTGGTAGAGCATGATGCTCTTAATGCCATCATCATAAATCCAAGCCCCATGGAGGGTGGTAGCGACAGCCCTTAGGTGTCACTCTTCTGCTAATAGTCACAGATCAAAATGAAACAAACTCTCTATGCTCTTCGGCAGGTCATGTTTCTTCCTCTCTCTGAGCTTCAGTCAAACATGAAGAGAGACCAAACTGACATTTGCATCCTCTGTTAAGAGAGTATTTTCTCCTCTTCCATTCTACCTCAGGCAAGAAGAGGGGATAATGAACCATTTTACGGATGTCTGCAAAGAGAAAAGTTTGGTCATTATTAATAGGACTATGATCAATTGTTCTCCATGTCCACTGACAGTAGGACAAGAAGCAATGGGCTTAATCTGCAGCCAGGGAGATTCACGTTAGATGCTGGGAACAGCTTTCTAACTCTGAGGGTAGTTAAGCTCTGGAATAGGCTCCCAAGGGTGTCTGTGGAGTCACTGTCCTCGGAGATTTTTAAGAACAGGTTGAACAAACCTCTGTCAAGGATACTCTACATATACTTGGTCCCATAGACAACCTGCTCTGGCTCTGGTTCCCTCCTTCTGCTCCCTGCCTGGGCCGGCTGCTGTGGGCACTTGACCCCACATGGCCCCCAATGCATCGTCTCTGCTTGGCCCTGCCTCAGCAGAGAGGGCTGGATTTCATGACCTCTCCAGGGCCCTTGCAGCCGTACAGCTCTATAATTCGATGCCATCGCAATATAATATAAACAACAACAAAAGTGGAAACACCCCAATCTAACATCTAACAATTCAGCGTGAACTGACATTCCACAGCACAAAGTGACAACACGTAGGAGTGCAAAGCCCGACAATTCAGCACCATGTAAATGAACGTCCCATAGGGCAAAATGACGCACTGCAAAAGAGCTCAGCTCAAACCAACGCAACACAAGCCAGTGAAAAACCATACAACACGAAACAATGCATCAGAGTGCAAAGTGACACTGTGCAAAACAGCTCAATGTAGGACAACAACACAGCACAAACCCACACAACAGAATCACATAGAAAGGTAGGGCAGGGAGGGACCCTGAGAGTCAGGACCAAGTCTCCCTTGGCCACCCCGACAGGTGTTTGAAGAACAGGGAAACAAAGGGCACCACGAACTTATGTTTTTTGGATGAGTCAAGAAAAGGGAGCAGCATTGTCCCCCTCGGGTAGCCCCTGTTCAATTCCAGGTCAGAAAACAAAACTCTTCTGCAAGAATATCCAAAAAATGTTGTGTTTCACTTCACTTCATAAGTACAGTTGTGTGGCAATTAAGTGATGACCCTAAAGTTTCATTAAAGTGTGGGAAATACGGATGTATTTGAGAAAATGGCTTGGAATGAAGGAAGACAAAAAATTGATGGGTCGAGAGAACAGGCCCTGTTTCCCCCTGGTTTGGAGCTTCTCTCACAGCTACTGGAATAGAAAAGCTAAGCAAATGGTGTTCTATTGTTCCAAAGGAGATTGAAGTGAGGCCATTTTCTCCGGATAGAATTAATGGTAATATCAGGAGTGGGATGTGAAACCACGTCTCCATGCAGAGACCAGAACACCCAAGGGATTAGAAAAAAAGAGTCTCATAACTAGCACTTTAGACCAGTCCACCATCCTGATACTAGAAAGAATATGACTTGTCAACCCTAGTTTTCATTAATACTTGATGAACTCTTTAGGGAGATGGAGATGGCACATCTCTTTCCACTCCTAGAGACCTTCTACAGCACAGCTGATTTTTAGACACACTCACCCACCCAGATCTAAAGTTACACATTTTCTGGAGCTTCATGAGTTCTATGGTGTTGTAATCTCCCTGCTCACGTTTTAAGTGAACAAAAGATGGGTGCTGGCATTCTGAGAGAGTAATGGTGAACCTCAAAATCCTGCCCTGGGGGCCAGACAGTTAAGCAACCAGCACCCACAACCTCTACCATGATAGCATCCTGTCTGGGGACAACTCACTTACCAACAGTTGGGGTGTGAAATCCTCATTTCTTTGTTGTTCTGTCACTGTAGTCCCCTCCTTCCTATTGTTGTCTGTATAATCTCTGTCTGGTTCTGTAACCGTTTCTGTCTGCTGTATAATTAAATTGTTGGATGTAAACCAATTAAGGTGGTGGGGTATAACTGGTTAGATAATCATGTTACAGTATGTTAGGATGGGTTAGTTACATTTCAATAAAATGATTGGTTAAGATAGAGCTAAGCAGAACTCCAGTTTTACTATATAGTCTGCAGTCAATCAGGAAGTAAGGGGGGGATGGGAATGGGAATGGGGGTAGCGGTAGGGGTAGGGGAATTGGAATTATGTTTTGCTAAGGGGGAGGAATAGGAACAGGGAATGGGAACAGGATCACAGGCAAGGCTTTGTGGTGTCAGAGCTGGGAAGGGGGACACTGAGGAAGGAAACTGGGAGCATTGCTTGCTGGAAGTTTACGCCAATAAACATTGAATTGTTTGCACCTTTGAACTTCATGCATTGCTGCTCTCTGGTCACCTGAGAAGGACCAGGGAATGGGAGGGTGATGGGATAAACCCTCTAACAAGTACGTCTTTCAGGGTGTGAAAAACCCCAGAACCAGTATAATTAAGCTGATCTAAGCCATGGTTAGATAGTGCTATGTGAAAGTAAAGATTGTTTTGTCAACATAGCTATTAGAGGGATGGAAAACTCCTCTCCTCATTGTAGCAACTGTCTTCTCCACAGTGCTATAGCAGTATTTTAAGTGTAAACAGCCTCAGAGTGAGACCAGATCCTGCTCAGGCACTAAGACAACAGCACTGACAACACACTAATGCATTCCATAGTCAGCAGGATTTGAACCTGCACAGAGAGACCCCAAGGGCTTTTTAAGCCTATCACCTTAAGCACTCAGCCACAACTACTCAATGTACAGCTGCTTCACTACACAATGATTCTGTTCTCACAGAACTGTCACTTCAAATGTCTCAGACCAACTCCCCCAGTGCACTCACGGCTGTGCATTAGTGTAAGTGTGTCCATGGTGAAAAGCAAGAGTTCCTACCCATTTCCTTTCCAGCTGGAGCACGATGAGAGTGTGTTTGTGGCTAATGACATTGCTGTAGATTGTTGTTGTCATAAACAGATAATTAAGGGTTAATAGAACAGAAGTCCTTCATGTCTCTTTTGCCTAGAAAGGGTTAACAAGCTCAGTGAGCCTGGCTGTCACCTGACCAGAGGACCAATCAGGGGACAGGATACTTTCAAATCTTGAGGGAGGGAAGTTTTGTGTGTGCTGTTAGTGTTTGATTCTTGTTCTCTCTGGGTTCTGAAAGTGACCAGACGTGAAACCAGGTTTCTCTCCAATCTCTCTGATACAGTCTTTTATATGTCCAGAATAGTGAGTACTATGTAGATAAGGCGAGTTAGGCTTATATTTGTTTTCTTTATTTGCAAATGTGTATTTGGCTGGAAGAAGTTCAAATTTGTATTTTGCTGAAAGGATTATAATTTGTACTTGTATACTTAGGCTGGGAGGGTATTCCCAGTGTCTATAGCTGAGAGACCCTGTAACATATTCCATCTTAAATTTACAAAGATAATTTTTACTGAGATTTACAAAGAATTTTTCTTTCTTTAATTAAAAGCTTTTCTTGTCTAAGAACCTGATTATTTTTTTTATTCTGGTTTGAGACCCCAGGGGACGGGGTCTGGATCCACCAGGGAATTGGTGGGGAGAAAGGAGGGAAGGAGGAGAGAAAGGTTAACTTTCTCTCTGTGTTAGAATTACTTTCTCTCTCAGGGAGAGTCTGGGAGGGGGAGAGAGAAGGAGGGGGAAGGTGAATTTTCCTCTCTGTTTTAAGATTCAAGGAGTTTGAATCACAGTGATCTTCCAGGGTAACCCAGGGAGGGGAAGCCTGGGAGACGCAACGGGGGGAAAGGGTTTACTTTCCTTGTGTTAAGATCCAGAGGGTCTGGGTTTTGGGGGGTCCCCGGGCAAGTTTTTGGGGGGACCAGAGTGTACCAGGCACTGGAATTCCTGGTTGGTGGCAGCACTACAAGTTCTAAGCTGGTAATTAAGCTTAGAGGAATTCATGCTGGTACCCCATCTTTTGGATGCTAAGGTTCAGAGTGGGGGTTTCTACCATGACAGTTGTTCATTCCCCACACTGACAATTCAGACAGTCCCTTTCCTATTCGAATCTCCACCATATCATTCCAATAGCTGGGGGCAGGATTTCTCTGGGGCACTGAAATGTTTCAGGGGGTTGATGCATGAATTAAGCCTTGCATTCCATCCCTGATGTTTCATGGACTGACAACAGCAGTGTAAAGAAAAAGCTGAGCCAATATCTCACTGTCAGAGGTAAAGGTGGCCAAGTCCCCTCTGTCTCACCATTGCCATTGCAGGAGAGAAGGGTTCACTGGAATTGAATGCCCTGGCTCAGACAAGAGACACAGGGAGGCTATGCTGTTCATGGATCTGTGCAAAGGAAATTGTGTCTCTGTGTGAAACTGAGGAGGGAAATGAAATGTTCACATGGTGGCCCAATGCCTTAACGAATGTGGGTGAAGGACTCGGCTGGGAAATGATTTTACAGGAGTTCGTATCAATTTATTGCCCTGATTAAAAGCTATGGCTAAAAGGCAGCCATTGTTGTTAGTACTTGAACTGAGTGGTTATCAAGTCCATTGCCTTAACCAGGGGTAGTCGATTATTTTATCAAGATCCAAATTTCTTGGTCAAGATATAGTCAATGTCTAAACTCCAGAGAAAATAATACACTGATGATAATAAGAATTTAGAAATAATTTGCAGTCACTATGGGCATAACTATGATGATTGTCTTGTGTTTCACTCTTTATATCTGGCACCACCATCACCTTTCCCTTTAGCCTTGTAGTTTACCAAGGGTAAAACTAAACATCTCTTCAGATACAAAGGAGTGTGTGTGTTCATTCTTGTTAGCTACACAGGCGTTTGTTGTAGCTGCTTTCAATCCTCCAGCTCTGCCCTGATAAGTAACATTTCAGGGTGTCACTGAACTGAAGGAGGGAGATCACTTTTTGACAGATTACGCCTCCTCTTAAAGGTGTTTGGCTGGTTGGCAGCCCTGGTTCCCAGGTCTCTCCTGAGGGAAGAAAGTTTCTGTGCAAAATACTAAAACTTTTAACAGAGAGGAGGGAAAAGCGATGGCCACATGATGGGGCCGGTATGTACCACAACATGGTTCTTTTATGTGGGATGACTCAGAACATTGACTGATCTTCACTCCCTTGGATTTGAAGAGATGTTTATTTGTGCACTTGGGAACCTATAAGGCTGAAGCAAATTTTATGGATGGTGACACTACGATTGAAGGGTTTTTTAATGTTGTAGAAATTGTTAAAAACACTAAGCTTAAACTGGAACTGCCTGTTATTAAAGGCTGGTTTCCCCACGTCAGTTCCATAAGCTCTGCTAGAAACACCCTGGGTTCTCTCCTGCCTCGGTGGGAACTAGAGGGAATCGTCCCCTGCTGCCCTTGGCTCTAGGTTGATTTTTCTGGGGAGGGGACGTGGAATTGATTTGTTTGCTGTTGAGAAGGGAGCCGGACCAGTTCTCAGGGAACGAGAACTCCCAGCATCTTCCCAGACCAATCCAGGCTGCTACCCTGTCCCAGCCTCTGTTGCCCTGGGGGCCCTGCATGTTTGACTCTAGAGCAGGCCGGGAGCAGCAGCTGAGGCAGAGGACAGCCTGGGCAGGGCACATAAGAAGGAGTTTAGTGAGCAAAAAAGGTAAAATGGCAGTGGAGTATTACCTTGGACTTGACGGCATTTCTCCATTGGTCTGTCTGCTTTGGGGCAGGGACAATAACACGTCCTGCTGCATTCGTTATTTCAAAATGCAGTTTAGGATTTTCATTCTTACATATGGTGCGCAAAGCAGGACTCAATCTTTGGCGTAAACTAAACAAGCTGCTCACAGATTCTGGCAGCCACAATGAGCATTTGGGTGAGCGCTCAGACCTGCCCCTGTCCCAGAGGGAGGGGTTCATCTGTGTGGGGACTGGATCACTGATCTACCCCCTCCTAACTCCCAAACTTTCAGTAACTCTATTACCAGTGCCTGTGAGTGTTATTTAAACAATAAGAAAAACCCTACTGGGCTAGACCAAAGGCCCATCTAGCTCTGAATCTTGTCTTCTGACAGTAGCCAATACCAGGTGCCCCAACAACCAGTCAACAAGGCACCACCATGAGTTGAACTCAGGATCTCCTGTTTACTGAGCAGGTGCTTTAACCAGCTAAGCCATGGTGCCTGCTGTTATTTAAAGCAGCCTATCTGCCCACACCTGACTGTCTGCCAACCCCCACTGGGCTGGACAAGCTTTTCTTGTGTTTGGATTCTGTAAAGCAGAGGAGCAGGTGACGTTTTACTCCCAAGGTTTGTGTGAGTGATTCTTTGGACAGGTCTATGCTACAAAATTTGGTGGGTGTAACTACATTACACAGGGGTGTAAAAAATTCACACACACCCTGAGCAATGCAGTTATATCAACTGAATCCTGATGCAGATTCAGCTGTGTGAACAGGAGGGCTTCTCCCAGCAACACAGCTTGGGGAGGGGCTTGGTTAGTGAATACCCAGAGAGGTGGCCCATGACTCTTGCATGTGGGGAGGCTGGACGTGAGCGCTGGAAGCTCCCTAGAAGCTAGTCCGCCTCTTGCTTGCTCCTCTCCTCCCCTGAGGCCTCCTGCCTGCTGCTCGTGCCTCTACACCCTCTGCCCCAAAGTCTGCCCACCACCCGCACCTCTTTGTCCCCTGTCCTGTCCACCACCCACACCTCTTTGTCCCCTGTCCTGCCCACCACCCACACCTCTCTGCCCCTCCCCTGAGACCTGCACTGTCCACTACTCGCACCTCTCTGCCCCTCCCACGACACTCGTCCTGCCTGCCACCCACACCTCTCTGCCCCTCCCCTGACACGTGCTCTGCCCACCACCCACACCTCTTTGTCCCCTGTCCTGCTCACCACCCACACCTCTCTGCCCCTCCTGTGCACCCATCCTGCCTGCCACCCACGCCTCTCTGCCCCTCACCTGAGACCTGCTCTGCCTACTACTCGCACCTCTCTTCCCCTCCCCTGACCTGCACTGCCCACCACCCACAGCTCTCTGCACCTCCCCTGCCCAGCCCAGCCCAGCTCAGCCCACCGCTTGCACCTCTCTGCCCCTCCCCTGAGACCTGCTGTGCCCACCACTTTCTTCATGCTGCTGTTGTTATTCCATGAAACATCAAGAATGGAATAAAAAGCTGAGTTTACTCCAGGGTGAGGAAAGAAAGGAGCCACCAACCCCCTGGCAAAGCTCAGTGCCTCAGAGAAAACCTGCCCCCTGCTATCGCAATCACTGATGTGCTGGGGATATGACGGGAAAGGGACTGTCTGAATTAAGGCAGGCCCCAGGGGATGGGGAGAGCAGGGGGAGAGCACTGGGGGCGGGCAGAGAAGTGACTTTTCTCAAGTAGCCCCTCCTTAGCCCATCTCTGCCCCTCTGTGTCTGTGGCTCCCAGCGCGGCTGGCCTCACTGACATCTCCCCCCCCCCCGGCTCTGGCTCCCCTCAGGAGCAGCCGACCAAGCTCCAGGAGAGCACGAGCCCCCTGGGAATGGGACAGGGGTCAAGTGTCCCAGCCAGAGCGGGAAGGGGGCAGCCTAGGAGTTCTCAGATGGGGGATTACAGCCCCTCGTGGGAGGGCGTGAGGTTATTATGTGGGGGGTCACAAACCGCCCAGCTCTGCAGGCAGCAGAAATGAGGGTGGCAATGAAGCAAATTCTGCTGTGAAAAGTGATATTGACAAATGTATTCACACCCCCAGTACTGAACAGTAACTATTTTAAAAACCCTTTTCTGCTTATAACAATAATTCAATCGAAGTGTGTTCTAGGCTTAATTTAAAAGCGGTGAGAAAATTTAAACTCATTTTAAAGAATTGGGTTGTAAATTAAGCATTTAAAATAATATTAAATATGAAAAAATGTGTTTTGAATTGATGGGGGGGGGTCGCACTCAGCACCTTGCTTTGTGCAAGGGGTCACCAGTTCAAAAAGTTTGAGAACCACTGGGTTACACAGGGAAAGAGCAAAGAGAGACACTGAAACAGGACTGCAGGGGAACTATCCGGGGAGAGGAGTTCCCAGCTCACAAATCTTCCCCGCTCCATTTATTGCCCCATCCCTGGGCTGTATCGCCAGTGCCGAGGACATCACAGATCCCCCTCTCTGCCAAAGGTGCTTGCACATGTAGTTCCTTCCTGTCAGGCCTCTGCCTCACTGAATAATTGCTTAAATTAATTGGTGCTCCTCCCCTCCCCCTGCTTCTTTCTGTGACCCTTCTGCCAATTGGAGTCAGCAGCAACATGGCCCAGGGTTCAATATCTTGGGGATCCTTTTTAACAACACAACACAGAACCCGCTTGAGCCCACACCACCCTTGGGTGACTCTAGAGGCAATACTTCCCCTCCCCAGCACCGAGTCTGAGGCTGTGTCTACACTACCAGTGCCAACAATGGGTTCCGCTTGACAACGATCCACAGCAGTGTGGCCCGACACACATTCATTTTCATTCTCTGAGTCAGGAAACCCACAAAAGCCTCTTCTTTTGTACTGGGGCAGACAAAAATAAGGTGACACTAAATTATTCTGATTGCTAAAAGCAGGTTTAGGGGGTTGTGTATTTTTGAAAAAAAAAATCAGTACTGATCCTTGTAACTAGCAGCATGAGCTAAAGAAAAGAACGCAGACAAACCTTGTCAGTAACGGCTAATATCCTAAATGGGAAATCAGCAGCAGGGAGAGCGTACAGTCTGAATGTGTATGACCCGACCCCAGCCCCTACCCCCACATAGCAGTAGCACTCTCTGTGCATTGGTGTGGTGGCTGAGTGGTTAACCAAGCAGTGACAATCCAAGGAGGTTCCCTGAGTCAGTTTCACTCCTGAGGAGGTTCTGCACCAAAAAAATAAAAATTCTGTGCACAATATTTTAAAATTATGCAAATTTTATATGCCAATAAATAAATGTGGAGGCTCCAGCATGGTAGAGGGGAGCAGAGGCTCCTGGCTGCACAGAGGTGACAGATCTCTCTACAGTCCCCTCTCTCTTCCAGGGAAACAGACTCTGCGGTGAGGCTGCACCTCTCTGCCGCCTACTCCAGGAGCCCCAGAAAGACTCCCCAAAGCTGCTCATGAGGGGTGCATGACCACTCCTGTGGCTTCCCTATCAGAAAGTCAGATCAGCTGGCCCTGGGGGCTCCTGCCATTACTATCAGCAGCACAGTGGGGCTAAAACGGATTCCTGCCCACCCTCGCTCTGCACGGTGCACCACTCCCAGAAGCATCTGGCACGTCCCTGCGGGGTGTGTCTCTCACACGCTGCCCCTGTCCCAAGCGCCAACTCTGCCATTGGAACTGCAGCAATGGGAGCTGCAGGGGTGGTGCCTGTGGGTGGTGGTCCCAGGAGATACCCCCCAGCCTCCTCCATGTAGAAGTTGCTGCCAGATGTGGATGCAGGTCACTTTCAGGAGCTGCCCAAGATAGGTGCCACACCCCAACACTCTGCCCCAGCCCAGATCCTGCACCCAAACTCCCTCCCAGCACCTTAGGCAGAGGTTGAGGGACGGGAAGGGGGAGGGGCAGGACTTGGACCCATTCTGGGCATCACCAAAAGTTACATAAACCTAGCAACCCTGAACTGGTGCCCCAGTCACTGCACATCTCTCGCCTTCCAGGAGGGGACTCTGTATGGCAGGGGCTTTATTCCTTCCTTTAATCACTGTGGAAGGGTGAACAGGGAGATAATTTGTTCCTTTCTCTGCAGAGCAGACTGCAGGCAACTGGATTATTGCCAGGGCTGTAAATAAAGCCCAAGGTAGCAAAAGACAGTTTTGATCCAGCGATCTCTGGGTTATGGGCCCAGCACGCTCCCCCTGCACCACTCTGCTGTTGGGGCAGGGGATTCCTGCAGGATGTATTCCCAGTGCAGCTCCCAAGCTGTGCCCTGGCAAGCTGTGCCCAGGGGATTTAGATGCTTTAGAGGCAGGTGATTGACACGTGCTGGGTCCCATCTCCCAGGGGATTTAGAGGCTTTAGAGGCAGGTGATTGACACGTGCTGGGTCCCAGCTCCAGCGCTGAACTGACACGTGGTCGCTGCATTCTCAGCCGGGGGCTCCTTGGGCTGATGGTTCAGCAGCACCAGCCCCTGCCCCTGCTTTTCCCCTGGGGAGACCCAGCCCCTCTCCTGCCCCCTCTGGACTGAGGGGGGGGTCCCCGCTTCCCCGCCTGACCCAACCCCCCTGCAAGGGGCCCGGGGGCAGGGCCAGGCCCGGGGAGGAGCCGCCCCTTCCTGCCCCCCCCAACCCCCCGCCCCTGTGTGCCGGCAGCGGGGCCATGGCCGGGGCAGGGAGCGCAGCGCGGAGGCTGCTCCAGCCCTGCAGCCCGCGGGGCAGCGCGGTGGGGCCGCGGGCAGCGCGGGGCGGGCAGGGCCCAGGGGGCGGGGACGCGCGTGGGGTGGACACGCTCCTGTTCCTGCCCCTGCCGGGAGGGGCCGCCCCGAGCTCCCCGCGGCCGGAGCGGGGCTGCCTGGGGCTGCGGGGGGCGAGTGGCCCGGGCGGAGCGGAGCGGCCCCTGCTGCGGGGCCGGGGAGACGGAGCCCGGGAGCGGCTGGGCCGGGAGCTGCAGGAGGGGCCCGGAGCGCGGCTCGGCTGCAGAGCTCGGAGCCCAGGCTGGGCCCGGGAGGGGGAGCGGGAGCCGGGGGGGATCTGGGGTGTCGGAGCCGGGCTGGGGGGTGACTGTGGGGGAGCTTGGAGTGTATTGGGGGGTCAGGACTAGGAGTTCGGGATGTTGGGGGGCTCCATGTTCAGATATGGCTCTGCGGGAGCTTTGTGGTGTATTGGGGGGTCAGGACTAGGGGATGGGGATGTTGGGGGGCTCCATGTTCAGATATGGCTCTGCGGGAGCTTTGGGGTGTATTGGGGGGGGTCAGGACTAGGGGTTGGGGATGTTGGGAGGCTCCATGTTCAGACATGGCTCTGCGGGAGCTTTGGGGTGTATTGGGGGGTCAGGACTAGGGGATGGGGATGTTGGGGGGCTCCATGTTCAGATATGGCTCTGCGGGAGCTTTGGGATGTATTGGGGGGTCAGGACTAGGAGTTCAGGATGTTGGGGGCTCCATGTTCAGATATGGCTCTGCGGGAGCTTTGGGGTGTATTGGGGGGTCAGGACTAGGGGATGGGGATGTTGGGGGCTCCATGTTCAGATATGGCTCTGCGGGAGCTTTGGGGTGTATTGGGGGGTCAGGACTAGGAGTTGGGGATGTTGAGGGGCTCCATGTTCAGACTATGGCTCTGCAGGAAGCTTTGGGGATGTATTGGGGGGGGGTCAGGACTAGGGGATGGGGATGTTAGGGGGCTCCATGTTCAGATATGGCTCTGCGGGAGCTTTGGGGTGTATTGGGGGGTCAGGACTAGGGGATGGGGATGTTGGGGGGCTCCATGTTCAGATATGGCTCTGCGGGAGCTTTGGGGTGTATTGGGGGGTCAGGACTAGAGGTTGGGGATGTTGGGGGGCTCCATGTTCAGATATGGCTCTGCGGGAGCTTTGGGATGTATTGGGGGGTCAGGACTAGGGGATTGGGGATGTTGGGGGGCTCCATGTTCAGATATGGCTCTGCGGGAGCTTTGGGATGTATTGGGGGGGTCAGGACTAGGGGTTGGGGATGTTGGGGGGCTCCATGTTCAGATATGGCTCTGCGGGAAGCTTTGGGATGTATTGGGGGGTCAGGACTAGGGGATTGGGGATGTTAGGGGGGCTCCATGTTCAGATATGGCTCTGCGGGAGCTTTGGGGTGTATTGGGGGGTCAGGACTAGGGGATGGGGATGTTGGGGGGCTCCATGTTCAGACATGGCTCTGCGGGAGCTTTGGGGGCTGGAGCTGGGGAAAGTAGGGGACTGTCTGAAGTTGGCTGCTTGGGATGTGGGTGAGGCCCCGGGGAGCAGGGGGTTGGGCTGCAGCCCTGTCACTGCAGCCTGGGGCCCTGTGTTTTCTCTGGAAAAGCTTCTCCCTGTTTCACCATCTCCTCTCAGTCTGAGTCCCAGGGACCCTGCACAGGCGTCTGCAGGGCAGGAGGGGCCCTGAAATCTGGCAGCTGGGAGGTTTGCAGCAGTTTCTAACCCTCCCTCCCCTGCTTCTTCCAGGAGGCACCACAAAAGTATCTGGCCCCTCTGGGAAAAGAGGGAGAAGCAGCTAAAGCCGAGGAGGAGCGACAAAGTGAGGAGCTGCTGGTAGGTGCCCAGAGACCCCAGCCACTGAGGTTTGCCTGGCATAAGAATGATCTGGTGAATGCAGGGCCCACCCTGCCAGCCTCAGCCAGGGACCCATCCCCACTGGAGTCCAGGGAACCTGCAGGGTCAGACACGGGGATGACATGATGCCCTTAGGATGCAGGAGGCTGCTGGGCAGGAGAGGGTCAGTCTGTGTTAGCCAGAGCCCCTGCCCACGGACTGTCTGGATGTCACAGTGACCAGGGATCCTTTCTAGCTCCTGGGGGGTTGGGGAGGAAGGAGATGAAATGTGGGCTGCAGAGATGGAGGATTTGGCTCAGTGCAAGTTGATGAGGTTTTGGGGAGAAGTGTCCCTCCTGTTGGTGATGTACAGCTCACCCCGGCCCTGATCCCTCCTCCCTTCCTGGGATAAATGAACTTCCCATCACTCACTGCAAGAGATCTTGTGTTCTGGTAAATAACTCTGCCACCCGCCTCGAGGCGCATTTATGATGTTCCCCATTTACCGAGCAGATGAATTTCGGTGTTGATAAATGCAAAGTAATGCACATAGGAAAAGATAATATCAAATGGACATAAAATGATGGGGTCTAAATTAGCTGTTACCACTCAAAAAAGAGATTTTGGAGTCGCTGTGGATAGTTCTCTGGAAACATCCACTCAATGTGCAGCGCCAGTCAAAAAAGCAAACAGAATGTGGGGAATCATTAGGAAAGGGATAGACAATAAAACAGAAAATATCCTATTGCCTCTATATAAATCCATGGTACCTCTACATCTTGAATACTGTGTGCAGATCTGGTCACCTCATTTCAAAAAAATACATTGGAATTGGAAAAGGCTCAGAGAAGGCCAACAAAATGATGAAGGGTCCAGAACAGCTTCCGTATGAGGAGAGATTAATAAGACTGAGGCTATGGCTACACGCCGCAGCTTTTAGCGACACGTCTGTGCCGCTACAGCCGTGCTGCTAACAGGCACGCAGCATAGCTGCTGTTTGTCAGCAGGAGAGATGTGCCAGTGTAGACAAAGCCTGAGACTGTTCAGCTTGGAAAAGAGACTACTATTGGGGGGAGGGGAATATGGTAGAGGTCTATAAAATCATGACTTGTGTGGCGAAAGTAAATAAGGAAGTGTTGTTTCTGCCTCATAACACAAGAACTAGGGGTCACTCAGTGAAATGAATAGGCAGCAGATTTAAAACAAACAAAAGGAAGTATTTCTTCACAAAACGCACAGTCAACCTGTGGAACTCCTTGCCAGAGGATGTTGTGAAGCCAAGACACTAACAGGGTTCTAAAAAGAACTGGAGAAGTGCATGGAAGATAGGTCCATTAGTGGCTATTAGCCAGGATGAGCAGGGATGGTGTCCCTAACCTCTGTTTGCCAGAAGCTGGGAATGGGCGGCAGGGGATTATCACTTCATGATTCCCTGCTCTGTTCATTCCCTCTGGGGCACCTGGCATTGGCACTGTCAGAAGACAGGGTACTGGGCTAGATGGACCTTTGGTCTGACTCAGTCTGGCTATTCTTATGTTCTATGTTCCCCTGTTACTGAGCCGCCCTCTCCCTGTTGCAGAAACAGACGGCAGCCGAGAGGCAGAAGATCGTCTGGGAGTGGCAGGAGCTGCGAGGGTGTCTGGAGGAGCAGGAACAGCGTCTGCTGGCCCGGCTGGAAGAGCTAGAGAGAGCCATTGTTCAGAGAAGGGATGAGGGCGTCTGCAGCCTGTCGTGGGAGATTTCCCTGCTCAGCGAGAGGGGAGGAGAGAAGGGGCAGCAGCCGCTGAGCCAACCCCTGCAGGTCAGGCTGTCATTGCAATGATCATACGCAGCATTTCTATAGGCGCTTCTGAGCTCTAGACCACAAAGCACTTTACAGAGTGGGGTCAGGGGCATTATCCCTATGAGACAAATGGGGAAAGTGAGGCAAAGGGAGGGGCAGAGCCCTGCCCAACATCACACAGTGAGTCTGGCAGCGGCGCCATGGATGGGTCCTGGGAGTCCTGGATGCTGCAGCCCCAAGACCTTCTCTCCTGGAAATTACTCTCTGCATTGGCACTTGGAGGGTGAATCCCCTCCACCACCATGCTGAGGTCCCAAGCCAGGCCCAAGGCCCCTCGCACTGCAGGTTAATGGGTTTAGTGGGGCCAGGGGTCTTCTGGATCTCTCAGCACTGGGTGAAATTTGATTCTCAATGCAGAGAAATATCTTCTGCCTGTAAAGTGCCTGGGGAGAAGATTCCTGCAGTGGTGACCTGCCCACAGGGATTGCTGGGGCTGCGTAGGGGAAAGTCCCTGGTGAGGGGGGCAGCTGCTCTGGGAATGTAAACCTGAAATTCCCCTACTGCCCGAGGCCTCAATGGTGACGCCTGCAGAGCAGGAGGCTTCCCCACCCAGGAACCCCCCACTGACAGCCTCCTCTTTCTCTCCCTCTTTAGGGTGTTGGGAGCATTGGGGGCAGGTAGGTCCTGGGCTCCATTTTGCTGCCCTCATGGGCCGTTAGGTTTGATAACTGCACTGAATAGGAAGCTGCCCCCTGCCCTTGGAGCGTGTGATTCTGTCTCCCCTAGTGGCTGACTCAGGTAGGAGAAGAGCCGTTTACTGTCCGATCGCTAATGAGGTCACAGCAGGGCTGCTAGACACAGGGCCGATGGGACAGATCAGGCCCGTCTCCTGGACTGATGTGGCCACGTCATGTATTCCAAGGGTGCAGAATCTCAGCTTTCACATTTGTTAAAGTGAGTTGCTGGCCCTCAGCACCTCCCTAGTGTAAACAGAGACAGCGTTGCCTTGCTGGGGTTGCCAGCAGCCTGAAACCGTAGCTCTGAGAGCGTGAACTCTCCAGTCTCCTGTTAATGTCATCGGGGTGTCAACTGAAATGATGACACTTTGATGTCAACATTGAATGTTCCCTGGTGATCACCTGAGCAGGTGGATCAGGGAGAGGGCGGGAGTGAAACCTTTGCAGGGTGGGAATAGGGGGTTGCTGTAGGGAGGGAAGAACAGAGGAGAGACACAATGACAAGGAAGCAAGAGAGAAATGGAGAAAGGAGGGTGGGAAAGGAAGGGAAGAACCAGCAGGGCCCTACAGGGTGTCCGGGAAGGGGCTGTTTTCCTCCCGAGTGACACTGAGTGTGACAGACAAAGACTTGGCAAAATACTAAGAAGTAAAATTTTTTTCTGATACGAAGGGCAGATTCTCCCCTTGTTCCTTGTATATGGGTGTTCCATGGAGAGCAGTGGGTGTTCTGCTGTGAATGGAGCAGGGCACAGAGTCCTAACCTGATGCCCTGGCCACTGGCCGTAACGGACAGGGCAGTCTGGCCCTCTCTGCGAAATGAGCTGGACAGCCCAGGGTTACTGCTTCAGCTGAAGGGCTTGAGGGTTTTGGTGTTTAAGGGCCCATGTTCATTCTCTGCTGGAGACCTGAGCTCGGTCTGTGGCCACTGTCAGCATGTAGGACCTGCCCACTCTTTGGTCTGTGTCTCCTCTTTTTCCACATAATCCCAGTGCTGGTGGCCCTTGTTACTGCAGTAAACCAGGTAAGGGGGTGGCTCTGCCCCCCACAGAACCAGAGCGTCCCTGAGAAAGCTCCTGAACAATGTCTCTGTTCCTTGCTCTAGTGTCTCCCCACTTCCCGTCTCTCTGGGGAGCACAGGGCTGAGGTGACTCACCATGACAACGACCATCTCAGGCTACAAAGCGCAGATCCAGGTTTCCTGGAGTTTGGGGGTTGCTGGGCTCAGGATCTGGGGCTCAGGCCTATTTCTCACCCCTCCTTTCCCCAGCAGGGAGGACAGGACATTTCGGAAGCTAGAGCCATCGTTTGCAGAGCTGGAGAAGAGACTCAGCGATTTTTCTCTGAAAAGTGCCATGCTGCAGGAGGTGGTGCTGAGATTCAAAGGTGAATTGGAGTCTGGGGGTGGCGTCTCCTCTGGTTAGAGCGACCCTGGCCCTTGGGAGGAGCTGGGGACTCTAGTGATGTCACTGATCCTCGGCTCCATCTCACAGCCCAGCTCAGCGAGTCGCCCTTCCCCATGGAGCAGCCCTGGGAGGCTGGCTCTGTCTGCAGCGGCTGCCTTGTTGGCCTCTGATCTCTGTCACCATCTCCTAGTTAACAGCAGTTCCATTAATAAGCAATGGGGATTTCTCCATGAATGCGAGGGCCTGAATTCTCACCTCTTCCATCTTCTCCTTCCCCTAGAGACGCTGCGACGGGGGCTGGGGAGCGACACAGGTACGTGTCTGTCTCTGACTGGCCATGGGGAGATTTCAGACCAATAACCATATTAACGACAGGGAATCACAGCCTCCAGCACCTGGAAGCTGTGTAACAATGGGAAAGGATGTTACTTTCTTCTTGCACCACTATATTTTCAACTGACTTGTCTCTTAAATATTTTAGCTCAACAATATCACATAAGCATTTAAAGTGTTTTGCAGTTTTTTTTAGTACTCATTTTTTTGCCTTTGCTTTCTTTAATTATTGCGTTTTTAACACTACATTAAATTTAAGAATTTTATTTTGCAGTTTTAATTGCAGTAATATTAATAGTGTTTTTAATTAAGTTTACATAGTCTGATTTTAAAGCTTTTTTTTAAAGACCACTAAGGTCTTTGACAACTTTTCCTGTGTTTGAGTGGTTGCTTGACACTTTTTGAAAAAAAATACAAAGGCTGAGGTTTTTTTAAACATATTCATTTGAAAGTTTGTTAGTATAATTAGAGTTTTTAAAAAAAATACAGACTTTTTTTGTTGTGACTCTAAATTGGTAATGTATTCACATTTTTAACCTATAATTATTTTAGTGCACTATTTACCTCTTGTGAGACAGGTTGTAGCTGATTTTTACACTTTAAATAAATAAAACAGCTATTAGCATCTAATTTGGTTAAAACAGCAATTCAATATATATATATAAATATTGGCATAACCTGCACTACTTTAAGAATGCAACGTTTGTTTGGTTCTTTTAATTAACTTTTTGCTCTAACCTTTTTTTTTATGCTTACATTATGCCTTATATTAATTTATATTTCTTGGAATGATTTTATTCATTTAAGATAGAATCTTAATTTTTTTTTCTCCCAATACATTTCTAGCCATCCCGATGATGATTAATTTCTGGGAAACATCCTCAGCAGAATTATTTGAAGGTGTTGTACCAGACAGTAAAGGCACAGAGGCAGTGGCTTGTGGGAAAGAGGGTAAGTTTCATTACTAATCCTGCTCTTAAAAAGAGGCTCTTTTTAGAAAACTAGTTTAACTTACAAGCACTGAGAGACTTTAAGAAAGTCACTAATCACGAGAGCAATGGGTCCCTTTGGAACATATTTTAACTGACAAGCCCTTAGAGCCTTTCTGAGAAACAGGATAGAACTATGGTCAAAATGAAGTGCAAATTAATGAACGTGCATCACGAGGAGAAAGAGAAGGGAACACAAATTAAAATATAATGAAAACAAAGCCTCTCAGAAAGGAACTGTTATCAGTTTAGTAGCAGTGTTGCCATGTCAGGGGTGAGGTGGGAGATGATTTTCTCTCCCCACCCCATCGCTTTTTAAAAGTCCCAAAAGGAATAAAAGTAGGTGGCATAGTTAATTTTTTATTATTTTGTTTACTAATTAAATCCATGTCCCTAAGGCCAAATTTGGCCTAGGTAACTTTGTTGCCACATTTTCTTGTTTACCAAGCAGAGGGCTTAGTACTGGCCCTGAACTACATCATTAGCCCCCTTTTGTTTGGACTAATTTAATTTTCTGTAGTTGGTCGTCTTGCACCTGTGCATGGCATTCATGGCTGAAAAGAATTTAACCTACTTTTCATCAACTTGTTGCTATAGGGTATTGTAAGATCTTATGAACTTCTGTCGTCTTTTTACAGTGAAGTAAGGCAGAGAGTTCAAAACGTGGGTGTTACTGGAGTTAACAGTTCCCAGGGTTGGTCCATGTATGCCATTGCACTGGGCTCATTCACGCTTTGTCCGGGTACCATGTAGCACTCTCTTCCCATGCGTAGTCAATGCCGATACAAAAGAATGCTCTAGGCTTGTGTTTCTCAGCTGGTGGTTTGTGACCCCCGGGGGTTCAGGAAAGGCAGTCAGGAGGCTGTGAGATGTTGAGTATTTCATTATGATCTAAAGCAAAGAAAATCTCACTCCCCCACTCCTGCACTCCCCTGTTCATTGTGACCAGTGTTCTCTGTCAGCCTCTTGAAATATACAAGTTATATATAGACTCAGCACGGATACATGCTGTATTCTTACTTTTATAGTAAATGTTCAGGGGTCAGAAAAGATTTGGCTTCCAATAAGTGGTGCTTGCTTACTTATCTCAGCTGTGAAATGAGGCAGTTTGCAGCTGTGCACAGTAACCCTTTCATTGCCTGTATCCCAGCCAGCGAGACTGAAAGCCCTGCGGTGGTTAGTAGAAATGGGGACGAAGCAGAAAGTTTTGATGCAAACCGGCATTGAGTGCGGTCAGCGATCGCAGGAGAGCAAAGGAACCCAGGGATCGTTGGTCACTAAGTCTCCCAGGCAGAGGGAGGGGAGGGGGGGAAAGAGAAGACAGAAAATGAAGGAGAAATAAGTAGGGGGTTGGAAGTTCACAAGCTCCCAAACCTGCGCACATCCAGTCATAGAGTCTGTCATGGTATAAATCCCCACTCTGAAGCTTAGCGTCCAAAAGATGGGGTACCAGCATGAATTCCTCTAAGCTCAATTACCAGCTTAGTACCCGTAGCGCTGCCACCAACCAGGAATTCCAGTGCCTGGTACACTCTGGTCCCCCCAGAACCTTGCCCAGGGACCCCCAAGACCCAGTCCCTCTGGATCTTAACACAAGGAAAGTAAACCCTTTCCCCCACCGTTGCCTCTCCCAGACTTCCCCTCCCTGGATTACCCTGGAAGATCACTGTGTGATTCAAACTCCTTGAATCTTAAAACAGAGAGGAAAATTCACCTTCCCCCTCCTTCTCTCTCCCCCTCCCAGACTCTCCCTGAGAGAGAAAGTAATCTTAACACAGAGAGAAATTAACCTCTCTCTCCCCCTTCCCTCCTTTCCCCACCCAATTCCCTGGTGAAGCCAGACCCAGTCCACTGCGGTCTCACACCAGAATAAAAAAAACAATCAGGTTCTTCAACAAGAAAAGCTTTTAATTAAAGAAAGAAAAACAGTAAAAATTATCTTTGTAAATTTAAAATGGAATAGGTACAGGGTCTCTCAGCTATAGACACTGGGAATACCCTCCCAGCCTAAGTATACAAGTACAAATTAAAATCCGTTCAGCCAAATACACATTTGAACTCCTTCCAGCCAAATACACATTTGCAAATAAAGAAAACAAACATAAGCCTAACTCGCCTTATCTACCTAGTACTTACAGTCTCTTATATGTGCTCAGAATAGTATCAGGGAGATTGGAGAGAAACCTGGTTGCTCGTCTGGTCACTCTCAGAACCCAGAGAGAACAAGAACCAAACACTAACAGCACACACAAAAACTTCCCTCCCTCAAGATTTGAAAGTATCCTGTCCCCTGATTGGTCCTCTGGTCAGGTGACAGCCAGGCTCACTGAACTTGTTAACCCTTTACAGGCAAAAGAGACATGAAGTACTCCTGTTCTGTTAACCCTTAACTATCTGTTTATGACAGAGTCATAAAGTCTAAGGCCAGAAGGGACCACTGGATCATCTGGTCTGACCTCCTGTCTAGCACTGGCTGCCAACACCCCCCAGTACCCGCCCACTAAACTCAACAGCTGGAGTGAGACCAAAGTCTTGCAGCCCAGAGGAGACTAGACTGTTATATGCCCCAGGCAGAGAATAGGAGGGACCGAGGTGCCCCAGTGCCCCAGACCCCTGCAGTGGCAGGGAAATGATTAAGTGAGATATTTCTGGGTGATCCTAGTGAGTGCCCCACACCCCACGCTGCAGAGGAAGATGGAAAAACCCCCAGATCACCTACAACCTGACCCAAGGGGGAAATTTCTTCCCCATCCCACCTATAATGATCAGTTAGACTCTGAGCATGGGAGCACAAAGAGAGAGAGAGAGAGATTCACCCTGCCCAATATCCTGTCTTCTTCTCTGGCTGTTCCTGAAGCTTCAGAGGAAAGAGATAAAAGAACCCTCCAAAAATATATAGGGGGGAAAAGTCCCTTCCTGACCCCTAGCAGTTATGGGTGAAACTCTGAAGCATGAGGGTGAGGAACATAATACATAAAATGGAAGTGAGCCCCACTTCATGGTCCACTATTTGTCTCTATTGACCAAGCCTTCCAGCTATCACCAGCAAACTTCATTTAATTTACTGCACCTACACTGGGCAGACTTTGTCCTGTCCCTGCCTCCGCCTGCTCCCCACCGTTGGGGGAGTTGCCCTCAGGGTTTTAAAACTAGCGCAGTGGGTTTAGCACTGGTGGGAAGGGCCGGGTCTGGGCTGTGATAAAGTGATGGAATGTTTTCCCAGCATGTGAGTCAGAAACATCTTGTGCAGGGAAAGGGCCAGGGAAGATCATGATGTGACAAGAACTAAAGGTCCTTCTGAAATCTTCTCTGTCACCCTTCTCACCCTGACAGGCGGCAGAGTAACGCCCACCTTTGGCTCCAGATTGTCCCAGCCTCCCACGGGACAGGGAAGGGAACTGGCTGTAGTGGAGCCAGTCCAGGTAGGGATTATTGCGGGGTGGCTAGTGGGTTCCTGCTGGAGGGGGAGGGGCAGGAAATACTGAGGGCTGGGATCTTTGGGGAAGCTCAGTGTGGAGGTGGGATGGGGGCAGGAAATACTCAGGGTGGAGAAAGGGAGGGGGACAAGGCATGTGACAAACTTGCTGGGAATTGTTTAACCCAAGTCCTGGATTCTAGGAACAGACCCATGGGGTTTGGGGGAGGAAATTACCCTATTTGTGGAATGGGGCTGGTGAGGGAATCCTGGACAGCGCTGGGGAAAACGTATCAGATTCCCAGTGCAAGAAGATGAACCTACTGGCCAGAGGCTGCTAGGAGATATAAAAAATGGAAACTAGGTCAGATTACAAAGGATGAATATAGGCAAATAACACAGGAATGCAGAGGCAAGATTAGAAAGGCAAAGGCACAAAATGAGCTCAAACTAGCTATGGGAATAAAGGGAAACAAGAAGACTTTTTATCAATACATTAGAAGCAAGAGGAAGACCAAGGACAGGGTAGGCCCACTGCTCAGTGAGGAGGGGGAAACAGTAATGGGAGACTTGGAAATGGCAGAGATGCTTACTGACTTCTTTGTTTCGGTCTTCACTGAGAAGTCTGAAGGAATGTCTAATATAGTGAATGCATACGGGAAGAGGATAGGTTTAGAAGATAAGATAAAAAAAGAGCAAGTAAAATATCACTTAGAAAAGTTAGATGCCTGCAAGTCACCAGAGCCTGATGAAATGCATCCTAGAATACTCAAGGAGTTAATAGAGGAGGTATCTGAGCCTCTAGCTATTATCTTTGGGAAATCATGGGAGACGGGGGAGATTCCAGAAGACTGGAAGGGAGCAAATATAGTGCCCATCTATAAAAAGGGAAATAAAAACAACCCAGGAAACTACAGACCAGTTAGTTTAACTTCTGTGCCAGGGAAGATAATGGAGCAGATAATTAAAGAAATCATCTGCAAACACTTGGAAGGCGGTAAGGTGATAGGGAATAGCCAGCATGGATTTTTAAAGAACAAATCGTGTCAAACTAATCTGATCGCATTCTTTGATAGGATAACGAGCCTTGTGGATAAGGGAGAAGTGGTGGATGTGATATACCTAGACTTTAGTAAGGCATTTGATCGGTCTCGCATGATATTCTTATAGATAAACTAGGAAAGTACAATTTAGATGGGGCTACGATAAGGTGGGTGCATAACTGGCTGGATAACCGTACTCACAGAATAGTTGTTAATGGCTCCCAATCCTGCTGGAAAGGTATAACAAATGGGGTTCCGCAGGGGTCTGTTTTTGGGACCGGCTCTGTTCAATATCTTCATCAACAATTTAGATGTTGGCATAGAAAGTACCCTTATTAAGTTTGCGGACGATACCAAACAGGGAGGGATTGCAACTGCTTTGGAGGACAGGGTCAAAATTCAAAACGATCTGGACAAATTGGAGAAATGGTCTGAGGTAAACAGGAAGAAGTTCAATAAAGATAAATGCAAAGTGCTCCACTTACGAAGGAACAATCAGTTTCACACATACAGAATGGGAGGAGACTGTCTAGGAAGGAGTATGGCAGAAAGAGATCTAGGGGTCATAGTGGACCACAAGCTTAATATTAGTCAACAGTGCGATACTGTTGGAAAAAAAGCAAACGTGATTCTGGGATGCATTAACAGGTGTATTGTAAACAAGACACGAGAAGTCATTCTTCTGCTTTCCTCTGCGCTGGTCAGGCCTCAGCTGGAGTATTGTGTCCAGTTCTGGGCACCACATTTCAAGAAAGATGTGGAGAAATTGGAGAGGGTCCAGAGAAGAGCAACGAGAATGATTAAAGGTCTTGAGAACATGACCTGTGAAGGAAGGCTGAAGGAATTGAGTTTGTTTAGTTTGGAAAAGAGAAGACTGAGAGGGGACATGATAGCAGTTTTCAGGTATCTAAAAGGGTGTCATCAGGAGGAGGGAGAAAACTTGTTCACCTTAGCCTCCAATGATAGAACAAGAAGCAATGGGCTTAAACTGCAGCAAGGGAGATTTAGGTTAGACATTAGGAGAAAGTTCCTAACTGTCAGGGTAGTTAAACACTGGAATAGATTGCCTAGGGAAGTTGTGGAATCTCCATCTCTGGAGATATTTAAGAGTAGGTTAGATAAATGTCTATTAGGGATGGTCTAGACAGTATTTGGTCCTGCTATGAGGGCAGGGGACTGGACTCGATGACCTCTCGAGGTCCCTTCCAGTCTATGAGTCTATGAGATTGGAAGGAGGGGTGGGAGGTGACCCACCAGTGGGGCTTAGAGTAGATAACCCCTCCCCTTCCTTCCAGCTGCCGGCAATGGGAAATCTGTTGGGATTCCTACTGGGGAGCTGACCCTGGAGCCTGCTGGGGGCCCCATCCCCCGCATCAGCCTCTGGCTTGTAGGTGTGTGATGGATGAGAAGACCCTTCCCCCTCTGTCTGCTGGGGGGGGGGGTGAGGGGATCTCTATCTCCCCTCCTGTTTTGCCTCCTGGCTGCTCTGAGCAGGGTGGGGGTGGGATCCTGCTGACTGTCTCTCTCTCAGAGCTTCCATTTGATTGGCTCCTCTCCCCCATGAATAGTGGGGCTGTGAGTGGGGCAGCAGGTTGTGAGTGGAGTGTTCTTGCTCTTTCAGGGGCCGGTGACCTTCGAGGAGGTGGCTGTGTATTTCACCAGTGAAGAGTGGGCTCTGCTGGACCCCCGTCAAAGAGCCCTCTGCAGAGACGTCATGCAGGAGAACTATGAGAATGTGACCTCGCTGGGTAAGGATTCCCATCCCCTCCGTTTTTAGAAGGGGAAATGAAGAGTTAAGGTTCACGCCACCCCCACAATGCCTCCTCTGCTCTGCCCTGTCTCAGCAACAGCCCACTGAGTGCATTGAAATGGGGCAGACTAGGTCTCTCAAGGTTCCTATGCACCTTCCTTCATATCACAGTCACACCTCTGCCAAGCTGCTCCAACTCCTCCCTTCACCATCCAGTTACAGCTACGGCTGACCCAGTGCACACGGCTGGAGGATGTGGAGAAATGCTGGGATTCCCATCTGTGAACACAACACAAACAATGGCACATTCTTAGTCCTTCATAGCTATATTGGAATCATAGATTTTATGGCCAGAAAGGACTATTAGGTCATCTAATCTGACCTCCTATATGACCAGGTCATAGAATTTCATCTAGTTACTGCTGTACTGAGCTGAATACCTTGTGTTGGACTCAATCCGCCCCCAGAAAGGCATCCACTGCGACTTGAAGACTTCAAGAAATGGAGAAACCTCCACTTCCTTTGTTAGTTTGTTAACCTTTGCACCAGACTTACTGAGCCATTCCTAGTGGCTAGTACCAGCTGCAGGGCCAGGGGCAGAATTAAGGTTGCATTTTAGGGGTGGTGTGTATGGTCTGCATGAGAGAGTTTGCCAGCATAATTATATCAATTAAGGATGTGTTCTTTTGCATCCCTAACAAACAGAGCTATGCTGACAAAACTTTGCAGCTCAGAAGAGGCCAGAGTGGATTTTAAAACACTTTCCAAAATTTCAGGGCTGAGAGCAATATTTTAATCAGGGGAAACGTCTAAGAGGAACTCCTTCAGAATGCAAACAAAATGCACAATACACCTAGTCTGAAAGTAAACAGTGGTACGGCTCCGACTCAGATGAATGGGTGTAGCTCAGAGGCAGTGGCCACAGCATGTCCTCTTGACCCAACCAACCAATGACTATGAGAGCAGTGTGAGGTTCCTATTCAGGAGTTCTTGGCGGGTAGGGGAAAGGAGAGCAGGGAGCAGTGGGAGTGGAGAAGATGATGGGAGCTAGTGCTTGTGGGGTGCCACAAGGTAGGGAAGGCTGAGTGTAGTGGGAGGAAAGGGATAGGTATGTGGAAGACTACAGGGAATCAGGGAGGGATGGGTACCATGGAAGGAAGCAGAGGTGAGGAATCAGAGACAGAATCTCCTGGGAACAGGGAGTGTGGTAGTTTGGGGGAGTGGGAGCCTGGGAATGGAGAAAGGTGATGGAGGTCCCAGCAGTGGTGCTGTTGGAGTGGGGGGTATTGGGTAGGAGATGTGGGATACTTGGAAGTGGAAAAGACTGAGGATAGTGGGAAGAGGATGGGGAGTGTTTGGTCCAAGGAGCAGGAAGGATCTGGTGGCAGTGGGAAGGGAAGGTGTCAGGGAGGCAGAGATTTGGGGCCTTCCACTGAGAATACTTTTGCCATAGTCTCTAATGACCTCTCTCTAAGCAAAGCTCAGAACCAATGCTCCACCCTTATTCTTCTTGACCCGTCAGCCGCCTTTAATACCACTGACCATGGTCGTCGTCTTGACATCTTGTCTGCTTCCTGGTTCTCCTCCTACCTCTGTAACCACTACTTCAGCGTGTCCTTAGGAAGATCGTCCTCACCCCCACTCCATTTTTCTGTGGGGGTTCTACAGGGCTCAGTCCTTGGTCACTTCCTCTGTACTTTATCTCTGGGAAATCTCACCCCCAAATACAAATTCAGCTACTGTCCGTATGCTGATGAATCACAGATCTACCGCTCTACTCCAGACCTGTCTTCCTCTGTCCAAACTGAAATCTCCGCCTCTCTCTGATGACTCCTCATGGATGGCTAGCCATCAGCTCAAGCTCAACAGCTCATCAAATGTTGATAACAGAGCTCTTAATCCCCCAAGCCAGCCCCCCATCTCCTTTCTTGCTGTTCAGCCCAGAATTAGCTGATGAAATCTCAGAGCCTCTGGCAATATTTGCAAACTCAGATGACAGAAGGGGTCCCAGAAGACTGGAGAAGGGTTAACATAGTGCCCATCTTTACAAAGGGGAAAAAGGAGAAGCTGGAGCCTAGTCAGCCTGACCTCAGTACCAGGGAAGCTACTAGAGCAATGTATAAAACATTCAATTTGCGAATACCCAGAGGATGAAGGGGTAACCGATAGCAGCCAGCCTGGATTTTCTAGGAACATAGCATGACAAACCAGCCTGATATCCTTCTTTGATAGGGCAACCGGTTTGGTGGCTAAAATGGACCTGGACTTCAGAAAGGCTTTTGACACAGTCCCATGAGTAAGCTGGAGAAATGCGGGCTCAACAGAACTCCCATTAAGTGGATATATAATTGGTTACACAACCGCAAACAAAGAATAACTATTATTGGAATGAGGTCACATTGCAGGGATTTCTCAAATGGGGTTTCACAGGGATCTGTTTTGTGTCTGTTGCTATTTAACATCTTCATTAATGACCTGGATGTAGGAATAGAGAGCATACTGATCAAATTTGCAGATGACACTAAGCTGGGTGGGTGGTTGTCAACGCTTTGGAGGATAGAGCAAAACTTGAAAGAGGTTGTGATAAACTGGTGACCTGGGATATAGACACCAATGACATTCAACAAAGACAAGTGTAAGGTGCTACACTTCGGGAAGAAAAACCCAGTGCACAAATCCTGGCTGGGAGATAACTGGCATGGCAGCAGCACCGCTGAGAAGGATCTGGAAGTTGTGGTGGATCACAGCCTCAACATGAAGTCAACAGCGTGATGGTAATGCAAAAAGAAGCAAATGCATTAAGAGAAGCATAGCATGCAAATCACAGGTGGTGATAGTACTGCTCTACTCAGCACTGGTTAGGCCTCAGGGGGAGTCCTGCATCCAGTTTTGGTCACCAGTGACTAGACAGGATGTAGAGAAACTGGAAAGAATCCAGAGGCAAGTGACAAAGATGATCAAAGGGATGGAACACAAACCAGTGAGCAAAGGCTGATGGAATTGGATGTGTTTAGTTTGGAAATGAGTTAATGGGGGGGATATAACAGCGATCTTCAAATACTCAAAAGGCTGTGTGAGTGTGTGTGGCCGTCCCTCCTGGTCTGTCTCAGGACAGAGCTGCAAAGTCTCCAAGCCCAAGCCCTCAGACAGGGTGGGGCAGCAAACAATTAGGGGCTTTGCCCAGGTCAAGCACCAAACAGTCTAGCGTCCTTGCTCGGCGGCCGGTCGACCAACACAGGCCTCCTGGCCAAAGGCGGGGTGGCAGGAGGTAGGGGGATCCTGGCCCACCTGACTCCACTGGGTCCCAGCCCCTGGTCCTAACAGTGGCAGTGTAATCTGCCACTGGATCAAGGGGGGTCCACCCACAACACCCTTACTTAGTGTCAGGCCAACACTCAGCCAGACGATGGTCTAATTTCCCTGGGCTACTTCCTACAATCTCCAAGGTTTGGTACCTCTGGCCTCCATTTCCCCAGGGATCGGTGGTCTGTGGCAGCGCCATCAGCTCATTGGCACCTCGACTGGCTGGTGATCCTGGGAGCTTTGGCCAGTCCTCTGGTGGCAGCCCTAGTGGGTCCTCAGTGTCCCACTCTGGCAGCGGGTGATAAGCGTCTGTCTCCCTCGGCAGCTCCAGCCCAACTGAGCTGCAGGGCCCCCTCTTGTACTTCTGCTTCCTGTCCTCATCTTCCGGAGGGGTGGAGGTGGCTTTCCTGGCTCTGTAGCCCAACAGGCAGGTTGTGGTCCCTGCTGGTCTTCCCCGCTACAGGCTGCCATACAGAGGATGGAGAACAGATCTTCTTTCTTGTCACAGAGGGCAGGAGAAGAAGCAGGGGGTTCAAACTACAGCACAGCAGATTTAGATTAAATCTCAGGAACAACTTCCTAACTGGAAGAACAGTAGGACTATGGAACAGACGCCTAGGGCGGTGGTGGAAAGTTATTCACTGGAGGTTTTCAAAAGGAGGCTGGTTTAGTCATAGCAAATCCTGCACCTTGGCAGGGGGTTAGACTAGATGACCTTTGCGGTCCCTTTTAACTCTATGGTTCTAAGGGGAACCGGGGTTCACCCTTGGAAAAAGCTAAAGCAAGCGTGTCACTCATTAAGGGTATGTCTGCCCTGCGTCTGGAAGCAGCCTCCCAGCCAGAATCCATGCTGACTCACTACAAATAACGGTGTAGGCGCTGTTGGTTGGGTTGTAGCTTGGGTTCTAAAGCCAGAGGTTGAGGGGGGTGGGTGGGCTGGATGGTCTGAACTCCAAGCAGAGCGCTAACATCAAAGCAGTGTCTCCACAGCCATTTTTAATGCACTAGCGTGAGACTCAGCCTGGAAGGCGGCCGACTCCCTGATGCACCTTAGACGTATCCTAAAGAGGGCGGCCCCAAGGGAGACTGTATGAACATTGGGTCACCTAACTCCCTGTAAGTCCATGACCCAGCCCCGTGCCTTGGGACCCTGTCACCGAGCCTTAGCGAGTCACAACTGAGGATGCCAAATTCAGGACGAACTGCTGAGAAATAGGGCAAACACAACCCAAAACTGGTGGTTATTCTTTTATAAGTTTCAGAGTAGCAGCCGTGTTAGTCTGTATCTACAAAAAGAACAGGAGTACTTGTGGCACCTAAGAAACTAACATTTATTTGAGCATAAGCATGCATCCGATAAAGTGGGCTGTAGCCCATGAAAGCTTATGCTCAAATAAATTTGTTAGTCTCTAAGGTGCCACAAGTACTCCTTTTATAAGATAAATCAAACCAGCCACAAAAGTAACTTCTGTTTCACCACACTGGCTAACAAGAAAACATAAAGCAGTTTTCTCAGGCATTCTGGTTCTTATAACACCACCAAACACACTGATTCAGAGATGAGTGGTTCTTTACAACCAGTGTCATTAAATGATAGTTTCTTCTGATCCCAAAGCGCCAGCCACTCCCAGGTCAATATATAACTTAAAACTCACCCAAAAATCATGCTGGTGCCAATCCTTTAGTATGTAATATCTAAAGGTTTATTCATAAAAAGAAAGAAAGGTGAGAGTTAGAATTGACTAAGGGAATCAATTACATCCAGTAATGGCAAAGTTCTTGGTTCAGGCTTATAGCAGTGGTGGAATAAATTGTTGGCTTAAGTCAAGTCTCTGGAGTACATGCACAGCTGCGATGGGTCATTCAGTCCTTTGCTCAGAGCTTCAATCTGTAGCAAAGTTCTTCCAGAGGTAAGAAGCAGGATTGAAGACAAAATGGAGGTGTTTCCAGGACCTTTTATAGCTTTTGCCGTGCGGAGGGCATCCCATGGTTCTTACTGTGGAAAATTAGAACAACAGGATGGAGTTTGGAGTCACATGGGCAAGTCACATGTTCATGCCCAGTTTCCCTCAGTCATTGCAGGAGGCCATTACCTAGATTCCAGACAGCACATTTCCATGATGGTCCACTCAGTGTAGATGAGCTTCTCCCACGATCCGCTGTCAACCAAGTGTGTCTTGATGAACCACTTAATTTGAAAGTCCCTCCAAGATGTGCTAGCTAGCTGCCTTGTGGGCATTACCCTGTTATGCTTATAAGAAGCATACAGCATCTTTTACAGGGGAAAAGGCAATACGCCACATTTATTGAAAATAGAACAATTCGCATAAGTGTTCAGTCACACATCACACACACAAACACACAGTCCTGCCAGTCAGTATTACAGTTACCAGTCTAGAGTCTAGAGCAACTTAGTGGCCAGCTAGGTTGATCATGGGTAGGAGGAGCTGGGTTCCGTTGGTCATGACACGATGCTCCGGGGAAGTCTTGGCAGGATGAACCCAAAGTTTCATGGCAAGGCACCTTGTTTATATAGTGATTTTCCTTCATTGGGACCAATGAGTTTTGCACCGTCATGCTGTATTCAATTGTTTGACAGTGCTTGTTATCTTAAATTGTCCTTCTCATCCTTTATCTTATTCTTTCATTAAGTCCCTCAGGGAGCTCTCCCAGGCTGGTTTTGATCACAGCTATCTTATCCCCACTGATAGGTGCCTGTCTCATCTTTAGAATCATCAGTCTGCCCTCCTCTGACATTTCAATAGGAGCGTGTTGCAGCCTCCTGGTGTCCTTGCGTCTTTCTTCAGTTCTTCCCTCATACATATGGTTCAGCGATAACCTTCACACTTATCTCTTAACATGTACATTCCTTATTCACACATAAAACAGAATTAATTTACACAGAACATTTTACACAGGAACATCAAATTGCCATGCAAAAGAAAACAACCATGGCATTCTTTTACTTATTTTAAAATGCTAAACATACAACAAATTGGTGACCCTCAAAGGTCTGTTACTGCCTTGAAATCAGTCCAGACACAGATTCTGGCTGATGTATCTCTACCCACTGGCCCATTAGCCATTCCTTTCTGTTACTCAAAAAGGGTGGCTGGCAGGATGTGCTTAGATCATACACCAATACACTTAATGCACGCTGCATAATTATTAGTTATCCTTCATTCCAAATTATATAAAATACAAACATAAAATCTTACTACAACATTTGGGGGAAGAGTTTGGGGGAATTCAGTTCCTGATTTTTATTTGACCTCTCTCCAGTACTTCTTTTGGTTTGGCCTTCCCCTTTCCATCCCTGTCTGAGGTTTCTGTCTCTATCACAGCAGGTGATGCAATGGTACGTGAGAAAGAGGAGCAGAATTCTCTGCAGGAAAATGTTGAGCAAGTGGATAAACACAGAGAATTATTGCAAAGATCGAAAAGGAATGTGTCCAGGAGTCATGAGCAGGGAAACTCCTGTGAGAGTCAGCACCGACCAGAAAAAGAGCACGGAAACCAGCCAGAGGAGAAAGTGGGTAAATTAATTTCACGAGAAGGAACTCAGGAGGACCTCAAGGAAACCACAACACAGCAGGAAATCCTTATGGAAAAGAGCAAAAATACATGCACTGAGTGTGGGAAAAACTTACGTGACTATTCAGCCCGTAAAGAGCATCATAGAATCCACACAAGTGAGAAATCCTATGAATGCAGTGAGTGTGGGAAAACCTTCAAGCACAGCTCACATCTTATTTCCCATCAGAGAATCCACACAGGGGAGAAGCCCCATGGATGCAGTGAGTGTGGGAAAACCTTCAGCCGCAGCTCACACCTTATTACCCATCAGAGAATCCACACAGGGGAGAGGCCCTATGAATGCAGTGAGTGTGGGAAAAATTTCACTCACAGATTCAGCCTTATTAATCATCAGAGAATCCACATGGGGGAACGGCCCTTTAAATGCCATGAGTGTGGAAAATGCTTCATTAACACCTCAACTCTTTCTAAACATCAGAGAATCCACACAGAGCAGAGGCCCTATGAATGTAGTGAGTGTGGGAAAAACTTCACTCACAGATCAGGCCTTTCTGAACATCAGAGAATCCACACAGGGGAGAGGCTGTATGAATGCAACGACTGTGGGAAAACTTTCAATCGGAGCTCAAACCTTATTACTCATCAGAGAATCCACACAGGAGAGCGACCCTATGAATGCAGTGAGTGTGGGAAAACCTTCGCTTGGCACTCAGCCCATGTTAGTCATCAGAGAATCTGCCAGGGAGCTCAACACCATAAAAACCTCTAGGGCAGGGCTGCACAACTCGTAAAGCAGTGAGGGCCATATTACTCCAAAGAAAACATCTGAAGGCTGAACTCCCCTCCCCGCCCAGCACCGACAGAACACCACCCCCACCAAAACACACACACACCCAGTGCTGCCTGCACTGTGGAAACAAACCCTCCTTCCCCAGTGCCACCCCGCTGAAACAGCTGTGGGCCAAAAAGGAAGATTGTGGGGGATACTTTATTAAGAATTTTTCAATTAAAGCAAACTATTTTTTAAATTATTTTTTTTTTATGAATCAGGGAAAAATGAAAAACACCTGTTTTGTTGAAAGAAAACTTTGTACTTTTCATAATTACCTTGCAAATTTAATGAGAGATATTGCATCTCTTTTGGGCAACAAGCTTGTCGTATTCAGGGGTCATATCTGAAGTGGATATTTTCATTATGTCTTCCAAATGGTCGTCAGTCAGAGAAGAACATTGCTTGTTTTTATTCATGTTCGTGGTGGAAAATGATTTTTCACATATGTAGGTGCTTCTGAAAATGCTGAATGTTTTCAGTGCAACTTCAATAAGATTCTTGTATTTTCCATCATCCAGACTTTTGTAGAAGTCCCACAGGCTGCTTTCTCTGTGCTTATATCGGTAAACTGCCGAACATTGAAGTTCAGTAACCTCCAAATGCAAATCTACTGGCACTTCCTCTGGATCCACAGAAAAGGGATCTTCAATCAGCTTCAACTGGACATCGTCGTCTTTAGACAAAGTAAGTCTTCTGTCAAATTCTTCAATCAAAAGATTGATGTGCTTTGCATATTTTTCTCCTAACTCAGCGTGTTTGTGCTGAGGGATACACTGTGCACAAGTGGGAAAGTGACACATTTCACCTTTTGACAGCCGACTTCTGAAAAGTTTCAATTTCATTTTGAAAGCTTTCACTGCTGCACACATTTGAAATATAAGTTGATTTTTTCCCTTTGAAGTTGAATGTTGAGATCATTCAGGTGTGCTGTAATATCACAAAAGAAAAAGAGATCTTGATTCCAGGACTCATTTTCAAGCTCTGGGAATTTTATTGGCCCATTTTCTACGAATTTTGCTACCTCCTCTTTCAAAGGAATGAAACGGCGGAGCACTTTTCCTCGACTCAACCACCTCACTTCCGTATGACTGCACTCAGTGTTTACCCCTTCAAGAAGGGCTCGGAATGTCCTATGTTTTAGTCCTCTAGAACGGGTGTAGTTTACAATGGAAACTATCACTGACGTTACATGCTCAGATTTTAAGACTTTCTACACAAAACCTGCTGATGTAAATGCAGTGATGTTTGGTTATTTGTCTCCCAATAAATTCTTCAAGAAGAGTAACTGCTCCAACATTTTTTTCCACACATAGCTGGGGCACTATCAGTACAAATGGCCATCAAGTTTGTGAAATCTAATCCTGACTTATCATTCATGCACTTTATCACTTCACTGGAGATTTCTTTTCCGGTTGTGTGACCTGTCATGGAGCACATGCCAGCAAGTTCTTCAGTAATTTCAAAGTTATTATCAATACCTCTAATAAAAATAAGAAGTTGGGCGGTGTCTTTTAAATCGGTGCTTTCATCTCTAGCTAGGGAGTAAAAGCAGAATTCACTGACTCTCTGCTTTAACTGATCACTTAGATTGGTAGAAATGTCAGCTATTCTTCTCTGTACAGTCATGCGTGCTAGACTGACATTCTCAAATATTTCCCTCTTTTCTGGACATAACTCAGATACAGCAATCAAGATACACTTTTTTAAAAACTCACCTTCTGTGAAGCATTTCCCAACAGCAGCAATTTCCTTAGACATTTGAAAGCTTACTTTAGTAACTGTATCATTCTCAGTATGTACGTATTTCTTCGTCCATTCAGTGTTGAAGACGCTGTGCTCTGATTCTCTTTTTCTTTTCACTCATGGTAACCATTATGAAGCTCAAGATTTTATTGAATAAATTCATGCACAAGGGAAACACTCATAGTCACACACAAAGAGAAGAGATCTCTCACGGTGCATGGCCCACTAGCAAGGCACTGACAGTGTGTGGAAGCCTGTAGAGGGGGACAGAAACAGCGCGCATAGGGTGACCAGATCACAGCAGTAAAATAGAACCCATCCCCTCCCCTCTCAACCCCACCATCACACCCCTCTTCACTCCCTAACCCCTCGCTGGCTTGCTGCATCCCTCCTAGTCAGTGCCCCACTCACCTCTTTTCAATTCCTCTCTCTGCTGCCAGAAACCCCCATGCCCACCCCTAGAATCCTGCTGCCTCACTGCTCGCCTCTTTGCCCACTCGCCTGCCTCCAACTCGCTGCTCTCCTCATTGCGCCCCCCCCTCGAAGTATAAAGCCTCATTCAAAGACCCAGGGATCACTATATTACTGCACACAGCAGTCAGTGCAGTTGTAGATACATCTCTGCATTATCCATTTTTGTATAACTTGTATATCACTTTGTATTGAACCTTGGTAGTATGTTATAGCGAGCCCCTAAGGTAGTATAATTAAGGTAAAAGAAAAATGTCTTTTTGCGAGAAGTAGAATAAGATCTTCCCTCCACTTGGTAATCAGTTGATTGCCCTGTTGAATGAATAAGGTGTGAATGAGAAAGGCGTGGAAGGCAGCACTTCCAGACAGCTGCAACCCTTGTAGAGGGGCTGGGAGCCAGAGCAAGGGTTCATATTACAAATAAGGCATAAATAGTCAACAGCGAGGATGATTCACCACAGGAACAAGCTACCAAGGAAAGTGGTGGATTTGCCATCTCCTGATGTCATTTAATGAAGACTAGATGCCTTCTGGAATGTGTTTGCCCCCAAAGTAGCTCTTGTGTCATACAGGAGGCCTGCGATATGCAGGGGATCAGATTAGATACTCTAATGGTCTCTTCTGGCCATTAAGTTGACTAATGTCTGAGAAAACTGAGTGTAGCATTGGGAGCAGCGTCTGACGTTTTCCTGTCTAGCCAGCTTGCTTCCTAGAACGAACGCTCCTTGAGTGGGGTGATCCACAGGGAGTAGCTCAAACCTCCAAAGTGCCTGGCCAGGGGCAGGACATTAGCACAGCAAGGGAGGGGTGTGGCAGTGACATCACAAAGGCCTTTTGCAGGTCCTCAGACTATTGGTCAAAGGTGGTGGGGAGGTGGTGACCTCACAGAGAGATGCTGACATCAGCCAGGCAGGACAGAGGAAAGGGGCCAGGGAAACCTCAGAGACCCCTGTGGCTTTGCTTCAGCAAGTTTCCTTCTCCAGGTCTCTCTTTGAGGACTGAGAGAGTATTCGGGTCCACGGATGTGAGCGCCAGGAGGAACCTCTTTTGAATTTTCTCCTTCCCTTTTGTCAAGGTATGATTCCCCACTCTGAACCTTAGCGTCCAAAAGATGGGGTACCTGCATGAACCCCCCCTAAGCTTAATTACTAGCTTAGAAATGGTAGAGCTGCCATCACCCAAAAATATAGTGTTTTGGGACACTTTCTGGCCCCCAAAACCCTTCCCTGGGGACCCCAAGACCCCAAACTCCTTGGATCTCAAAACAAAGGGAAATAAACCAATCCCCTCCTTTCTTCCTCCCAGATTCACCCCTCCCTGGGTTACACTGGGAGATCACTGTGATTCAAACTCCTTGAATCCAAAAACAGAGAGGAAATTCACCTTCCCCCCCTTCTCTCCCCCTCCCAGATGCTCCCTGAGAGAGAGACAGTGATCCTAACACAGAGAGAAATCAGGCTTTTCCTCCCCTCCTTCTCTTCCTTTCTCCCACCAATTCCCTGGTGAGTCAAGACCCGTCCCCTGGGGTCTCACACAAGAATAAAAAAAAAACAATCAGGTTCTTAAAAAGGGAAAAACTTTTAATTAAAGAAAGAAAAAAAGTAAAAATTATCTCTGTAAAATCAAGATAGAAAATGTTACAGGGTCTTTCACCTTATAGACACCAGAGAGAATCCTCCCCCCAGCACAAATACAAGTTGCAGGAAACAGAGATACAATCCTTTCAGCAAAATACACATTTGCAAATAAAGAAAACAAAAGACTAAACGGTCTTTCTAACTGGTACTTACTAAATTGACCAGAAGAGACTGTATCAGAGAGATTGGAGAGAAACCTGGTTGCACGTCTAGTCCCTCTGAGCCCCCAGAGTGAACAAGAACCAAACACTAACAGCACATACAAAGACTTCCCTCCCTCAAGATTTGAAAGTGTCCTGTCCCCTGATTGGTCTTCTGGTCAGGTGACAGCCAGGCTCACTGAGCTTGTTAACCCTTTACAGGCAAAAGAGACATGAAGTACTCCTGTTCTATTAACCCTTAACTATCTGTTTATGATACCTTTTAGTCATTTTACTAGAAAACAACCGTCCCTGTTTAGAAGGTAAGAGCTTCCTCAAGGTTTGAAACCTGTTCAGTCTGATCCATCAGGTGACAGTTGAATTCTAGGCATGGAAAACACGAGCTTAAGGAGGCAGAATTTTATTCTGCACCTGAGATTTTGTCCCTCAGAATCACTGGGGACATTAGGGTTTGTCCTTTTTGTTTCACTTTTTCCTCCGTCCATCCCTTCCTCCTTTCTCCTTGTCTCTTGCTTCTTTTGTCCTTTCACCTGTTCCACTCCCAACACCAAGAGTGAGGGGTGTGTGTGTGTGTGTGTGTGTGTGTGTGTGTGTTGCAGGGGAGTGCTCTGCAGCTCCCACTGTGGGAGGTCCACCCAAAAATGTGGGGCTGAAATAGTGCTCGGGCAGTGACCCCACCAGTGACCTGGGCCATCCTTTGGGCTCTCTGGTGAGAACCCTCGGCCTCCCATCCTCAGTCTCTACCCTGACTGGCTGAGCAGGGGGTTATTAACAGGGAGGAGACTCAGGTCCTTGTTGTTCTCTTTGAAGACCAAGTAAATAAGTCATAACCACTTATATGTTTGATGAATTTTGCTGCTTCTCTGCATTAATTGTCTCTGAGCAGTTCTTGATTCTCTCTAACACTGCAGTTCTCCTAAAATACTTGCTGAATAATTACTATGCACAGTTGTTGGTATGCAGCTCATTCGAGAACACTTTATTCAGGTCGTTCAATGTCTGAAATTCAAGATCCGATGGTTAGTTTGTGAATCAGGGGTCCTATTCCCTCTTGGATCCTATTCCTAACTCTGCCAGTGACTGGCTGTGTGACCTAAGACAAGTCAATTCTTCTTTCTCAGCCTTAGATTCTCCCTCTTTAAAGTAGGGATAATAATGATCTGCTCCTACCTACCTCACGGTGGGTGAAGTGCGGGGATCCATTGGAGAGTGTCACTAGTGTAACCCTTCTGCCCCTCTGAGTTGGCAGCAACAAGGGCCGGGTTCAGTATCCAGGGGTTCAGTTTCAATAACACAATGCATAACCGGCTCGAGCCCTGACCCAGTGACCTGGGACAGTTACATACCACCCCACCCGGGCGCCTCTAGGAGGCAATACTTCCCCACTCGCAAGCACGGAGTCCGAGTGTAGCAAAATCCTTTTAATAAAGGAGAGAAACAATGCAGCATCCCATTGGAGAAACACCACAAACGAGATAACACAAACCTTGAGCAAAAAACCCTCCTCAAAGTACATTTGGCAATGTCTAAAATCCAAATCACCTCAGAGTTCAAAAGTTCATCTGCAGGGTTCTGCCCCATCCCCAGCCTGGGTGGAAATGGGCGGGGCACATAGGGTGTGAAAGGGGCACCTTACATGGGCCGAAGCCGACTGCCCCGCCTCTCCGTGGAGATCTGCTGCAGCCTTCACCACAATCAGCTCTGCTCTGCTCCTCCAGCCATCCCCGCAAACTGCTCTGCTCCACTTGCTGTTCCACAAGCCGCTCCAACCGTTCCACACACTGCTCCGCTCCACCATATGCTCCACTCCACCAGCTATCCCATGAACTACTCCAGCTGTCCCCACAAATTGCTCAGTTCTTCTCTGCTGCACTAGGCCACTCCAACCATCCTGCAAACTGCTCTGTCAGCCACTTAGCAATATATCTCTTAAGCTCCCCCACTAGTTAACACAGTACTC